>NW_011914504.1:0-3498 GCF_000151845.1 Pteropus vampyrus | reverse complement strand
GAGCCTAGGTTCTCAGGTATGTGCCTTTCTTCGAAACCAGGGGCACATTAACAAGAGCAGGCTCTTTACTGTGGATCCCAAGCCACTTTCTATTCCAGGGCCAGTGCTGATCAATCCAACTTCCTGTAATAATAGGAATTCTATAATATATCTGCACCACTAGCCACATCGACTATTGAGCACTTGAAATGTGACTCGTGTGACTGAGATACTTAATTTTAATTTTGTCTAATTTTACTGAATTTAAATTTAAATAGCCACATGTTGCTAGTGGCTACTATACTGGATAGCACAGGTCTAGCCACAAATTCATCTCGGTCTCCCAAACATGCCAAACTTTTTCCATGCCTCTGTGCCTTGGTGTATATTGTTCCCTCTGCCTAAAATGTCATTTCCTTCTTCTCTGTCTAGTTTCACAATGCAGCCTGAGATCACCTTCTTGGAGAAGACTTCCCAGACTGAGTGAGATGCCCATTCTATTTCCCACAGCCCCTGGGCTTCTTCTAGTCCCAGCATGCACTGTGTGTAGCGTGGCCTATTATTTATTTGTCCTTCTCAGCTTCGAGCCCAGTGATGTCTGTAGGAGGGTACCCTCTGAGGATATGTATCACATCACCCCGGAGCTTCTGCATACTCCCACATCTGAGGCTTCTGCACACCTGTACACCTGGGTGTTCCACATACTCCCACACCTGAGGCTTCTGCACACCTGCACACCTGGGTGTTCCACATACTCCCGCACCTGGGGCTTCTGCACAATCCTATACATGGCTGTTCTGTACACTTATACCTGGGCTTCTGCACACTCCCACTCCTGGGGCTTCTGCACACTCCCTGTGCCCTGCTCTTCCCTGAGATCTGTCTGTGCCTTTCCTCCCCACAACTGAGTCTCAAGTCCTTGGTGACCCAGCAGTGAAGTGCTGGGCATGAAAAAAGGCTGAGGATCATTTATTTCTCAGGGCAGAAATAAGTACTGAGAGGGCTCCTTGGGGTGAAGGAGCTGTGTCTGCTTCACGTTTGTGTCCCCAGTGTCCAGCATAGAGCCAGGCACAGCGATGGGGTGAGGAGTCTGTGAGGAGAGAGGAAAGAAGGGAGGGATTGCGAGCTACGTCGGGTGGAGTCAGGACTTGAGAGCCCAAGAAAATTATTAGAAGCCAAAGCTTCTCTTCCACGGGGTTTGCTAGGGCTTCTTGGCCAGGGAAGTAAGAATCTGGGGGCGGTGGTCTGAAACTGGTCTGAAGGCAGATGGAGAGAGCTCCCTCCCAAGACCCCTCAGGGTCACACATGCCTTCCATTACCATAAATGATAATGGCTGCTAAATCCTGCATTAGGCTAAAAACTTAACACCCAGTAAATATTTATTAATCTCATGTACCCCTAATTGACCCCTGCTGGGCCAGACGCTCCAGCAGGCCAGGCTAAAGGGCCTGCCTGCCTCCTCATGTGGCTCTCTCTTACTCACACTGGGCACACACTCTGGGCCGGGCCCCGTGTAATGAACCGATGACTTGGAGCTCCCTCAGGGCTCAGTCTGGGAAAGGAGATGGGTACATTCCTCCAAAACCTAACTTAAGGATAAAATAGCATGAAGCATGCAGAAGAAGCTGTAACAGGGCACTGAAGGGAGATGGATGTTTGCAGCAGGGAAATGAGGGAAGGCTTCATGGAGGAGGAGAGAGCTGAGCCTGATCTCGAAGGATGCGGAGGCAGGATGCGCTAATGGGTTAGGGATGGGGAGACCATGAAAAGATATGGGGCAAG
The DNA here is from genome assembly GCF_000151845.1 of Pteropus vampyrus. Classification (NCBI taxonomy): domain Eukaryota; kingdom Metazoa; phylum Chordata; class Mammalia; order Chiroptera; family Pteropodidae; genus Pteropus; species Pteropus vampyrus. The sequence continues at coordinate 1,736 of NW_011914504.1, read as the reverse complement.
GCGACCAAAGGCTGAGGGAGGAGAGTGCAGAGTGTGGGGGAAGCAGTAAGGGGCACATGAAGCACAGAGGGAGGGAATGGGGCAGAAGGAAATAAGGGTGGAGTAGTGAGCAGGGTCCATATCAGGAGCACCTGGCAGAGGAGTTTAGACTTTATTCTGTAGGTAGAGACACTGATATAGTGAGACACTGATATAGTGAGTCCTTTTCCATTCTAGGCAAACTCTTATTGGAGCAAATACCAACTTCTGTCGGAAACTCTGTTACTGTGGTTCCAGCAATGGAGCAGGAAAATGCTGCTGCCCCAAAGGCCATCTTACCGAGTGCCTAGGATACGTTATAGCCTCTCTCTCCTCCAGGACAACCTGGCACAGGAGGGAGGAAGGTCTCAGGAAGTCATATCCATCCACGACCATGTGGAAGACTCTCTCCCAACACTCATCCCTACCTTTCCCTCTGCCAGAACGCTCCCAAATATCTCCCCATCAGATTTGCCTCCAGCCTAGAAATCCCACCATTTAGTGCCATTCTTCCACTTGAGTTTAGCATTGTCCTCCAGATTTTATATACTCTGCTTTCAAAATATAAATTCTTCCCTCCTCGCTTCCAATACAGTTGACTCCTAAAGCTGCAAATCACATAAATTCAGTAAGCTTCTCTTCAGATTAATCAGATTTAATTCAACATAATTTAATTCAACAGAAACCAGTCAACATGCTGAAGCTGGAGCCTGGGGCTCAGACCAAGGCTAAGGCTGTCCTTGAGTAGCTCACAGCCAAGAGCCAGGGGAGGGGACAGGGGCACAAATAGGTGTGGACCTAGGGAGAAATCATGACTGTAAGAACACAGATTCATGTTTGAAAGGTCAAATTAAGTGAGGCAACACAACTGTAAGGACCTGGTTCAGGCCTGGAGGGCAGTAGGTTCCCAAAAATGTTGTTAAGTTTAAACTCCGCTCCTTCAGTTTCCTCAAAGGACCCCAGCCTTGGGGATACTATGGTGGGAGAAGCAGTAAGAACCAACTTCAGGAGAAGCAGGCCTGGCCAGGGCTTGACAGCTGGGGGTGGGAAGGGGATGCTAGCTGGACGTTTCAACAGGAAGATGTCTGAAAAGTCTCCTGACTCAAGCCTCCTTCTTTGGGCCTGTTTCTGGTTGGAGTTCTCTGGGGAGTCAGGGTTACCACCTCCTCATCTCAGGCAGCAGAAATGAACTCGTACCCTGCATCTATCTGCCTGGTTCCTCCAGCCTGCTGTGGCCGAATTTCCACTTGAGATGGAAATCTACCCTTTCACATCCTTTAGGGATGACGCCACATGCCTCTCACTCTGTTGCTCTATATAAACTCTCGACATTTTCTCTTTCTCTCTCTTCACGTCTACCTCTTCATTTCCCTCTCTTGCTCTGCCTTCTCCCCCCGCCCCCCGCCCCTTTATCTCTCTTCACCCTGCTCAGCCCCTGGTCTCTCTGGGATGTGTGTGTGTGTGACAGCATACCAACACACATATTTGGAAGGACTCACCTCTCATCCAACAATCAACCAGTTTCAGAGAAAAAGAGAGGGGTGCAAGGAAAGGCTTTAGTTCTGGGGAAGGGCTACCTACTAGCTGTCAAAGCCTACCTGGAATCTTATCAGCCCCGTCCCCCACACCTGCCACTCTTAGACTCACGCACTCAGAGTTATTCCTGGGTTTAGAGGCCTTCAGAGCACTACTGTCGCCTCTCAACTTTTCTGCGCCCA
>NW_011914503.1:0-1599 GCF_000151845.1 Pteropus vampyrus | reverse complement strand
ACCACACTTGTTTTTTGTTTCTTTTTACTACTTTATGCCTGTTGGAAGAGAATTAAATGTCACTTATCTCCTTCTAAGATGACAGATTAACTTTCAATATTTGTATCATTTAGGAATAAGAAAATATCAATTGCAAAATGAACAGGACAACAATTCTTAAGTTGCAAATTTCTATTACGTTATTTTCCGTTTAATGCAAAATGCTCTGAAATTTTGGAAAACTTAGAATCTACTTCTATTCAAATAACACTTTTAAGAAATGGGGTTTTTTTTTTTTTTAACAAAAAAAAATTGAATGAGTATTTTAAGCCATCGTCACACAGTGGCGTTTGGTTTAAATGCCATTTTAATTATGTTCTTTAAAAGTCAATTCAACTTAACTTTATATCTTTCTTTTAAAATATATTTTATAGTGACCTTTTAATGCCTGAATATGATGAGATGTTGTGGATGTCACATTCGTTAGTATAAAATGGTAAAAAGCTGTGTTGCTGACGTTTCTGGGCCTTTCATCAGCTGTATAAATATAGGATCATGGGAGGCTTGAGATCTTCTAGGTATTTGAAATGTTGTAGTATGTGCCTTAGTTTGTGTGTGCTATTTTACAGATAGCCCTCATTTCATGCAGAGTCCTGTATTTAAATAACTCATATCATTGCTATTCTGCATAGTGCTTTTACAGTCAAACATCTGAAAGGTGATTGACTTTTTTCCCATAGCTCTATAATTTATAAGAAATCGTAAAATGAAAAGACTAGCCCAAGATGATTTTGATGCATGGTTATAATCTTAATATCAGTATTGAAAATAAAGATTAGGTCTGTTCTGAATATACTGGTTAGGTAACTGATCAACTTGAATTTCATATCATAACTCCTTTTCATTGTTTAGTTTGTGCTTTTTGCATTTAATTTGTAGGTGTTGGGTGTCTTTGATTTTATGTCTTTTGAGAAATTTATGATCAGGTACTTTATTTATGACATTGTAGCCTCAGCTTAGGCAATTGATTGAAATACAGTACAGGGAAATTTAGTATGTATTTTTTTTAAAGCTTAAATTGGGAACATGAACCAACAGTGCAAATGTGGAGTTTTGGAGAAAGGTAAGGGAATGGCAGTTAATTTCTTTTGGTCTTTTATATTTTTAAAATCTTATTTGCAATATTTGATATGATTTGCCTTTGGAAATTTGTAGTATATTGTCATGTTTTAAAGCTGTGAAGAAAGATTATAATTCATTGAAATTATAATGTAGAAAGGAGTTTATAAACTGTAGAGTGTAATGCAAATATAAATTATTTTTATTATTATACCAACTATAATATTTAACAGGCAAGAATTTTATTAATATGCTACCAAAGAATAAATGGGATGCAATGTTAGCGGTGCTGGGGGAAGTTAGTGAGTGATAACACAGCATGTGGTAGGCTGTGTTGAATAAATGACTTGGTTGAAATTATAGAGAAATTATTCAGAGGGAAAAGTTAATATATTTCCTTTTAGTGACTTCAAACCCTGAATCATATAGAAAGGATTCAGTTACATCTAAGTCATATTCCTTGAATTTAGAGTTGGAAAATACAGTTTTTCTCCATATATA
>NW_011914502.1:0-2810 GCF_000151845.1 Pteropus vampyrus | reverse complement strand
TCAGAGGAGCTGGGGGAGTAGACAACAGCAGTGCCCGCACTGCTGTGTGCTCAAGGTGCACATTCATGAGAAATAGATAACTGCTGTTTCAAATGCGGCGGTAAATAACAAACATTTCATTTCCCCTCACTCTAGATAATGCTTTTTTTTTGTTTGTATCGTTTTTGCCAATAACAAATAAAAATGGCATCTTTCATGTAATACTTTGGCCCATTGTTTTCAATAGAGCTTTAGTAATTTTCTTATCTACAATAGAAATTTAAAATCCTTTAATCTTTTTTTATTTTCCTTGTTATTGTTTTCTTTTCAAAAGAAATATTTATTGCAAAAATTCAAAAACACACTTAAGTATTTAAATCAGAGCCAGAACGAGGGTGAGGTTCCAGAGAGGCACCTGGGCACCGAATTAAATGAGGCGCTCACTTCAGCTGCTGACCTGCCCTGGTGGGACTGAGGTTAAACATCTCCTTGAACTTGGCACTCTGTACCTACCTCCCTTGCCTCACGCTGGTTCCAGCCCTGATTCAAGCCCACTCCAACCTCACTTTGTATATATAACCACTGGTCATAGTTTGGTGTCTATCCTTCCAGACTTTTTCTAGACAAACATTAACATGCACGTACAGCTGACCCTTGAACAGCATGAGTGTCAACTACGCGGGTCCACTTACCTGTGGGCTTTTTTTTCAATAAATACTGTAAATGTGTTTTCTCTTCCATATGATTTTCTTAATGCCATTTTCTTTTATCTAGCTTACTTTAGTGTAAAAATAAGTATGTAATACATATGACATACAATATGTGTTAATCGACTTATTTATGTTATCACTGAGGTTTCCAGTCAACAGTAGTAGTTAAGTTCTGGGGGAGTCGAAAGTTATACACAGATTTTTAACTGTGTGAGGGTTTGGCATCCCTAAACCCAAGTGTTGTTCAATGGTCAACTGTATAATAATGTTATAAATTATATTATTTATATATATTCATATAGCACATTGAATAATGTAACCTTAAAATATTTACATTAAATTACATTTTAAAATTATATTATTAAATATAGAGAGTAATAAATAGTAACATTTATGTTTATAGAAAAGTATCCTTGGACATCTTATATCAATACTTGCAAACCGATCTTATTTCAAGATTGCATATTTTGTAAGAGTCGTATCCCTTTGTCATATTTATGGCATATATTTTTCCAGTTTTTTAATGCGTAATTTGATTTTATGTTTAACTTATTTTAAAAAATTGGTGTTGTCAAGTAGGTGAAACTCTCAGTTATATTTTAAATTGTTCTTATGCTTATCAGTTATATTTTCCTATGCCTTACTTTTTATATCACTGGGATTTGTTTGGGTATATGGTGTGAAGGCGAGATCCTAGCTGAATTTTCCATAAATAATCAATACTCTCAACATCATTTGCTAAATAATTCCTCCCTCTTCAAAGCAGAATTCTGACCCTATATAGAGTCAAGCTAGACAAGGTTATGGTCTCTCCAGCCACGAGCTGCAATCGGTGGTGACAGAGGCTTCCAGGAAGGCACTGGTGAGAGGCAAGTCATGCCATCACTAGGGGGGAGAAGGAGGCTGAACGGACAGCGCCGAGGCCCACTTCGCTCCGGAAGAGCCCCAGCCCAGGCAGGGAGAGGCCTTTGCTCTCTCGGTACAGAGACAGAGCAAGCCTTGCCTAAGAAGCACCTGGAAACTCACCAGCCCTGCCAGGTAGATCTCACCCTAGAATCTAAGCAGATGCTCCTCGAGTCATCCCCCAAGGCCAATGCCCCCATGGACTGATGCCCTCAGCCTCATCTCCTCGTGTTGGCAGAGGTCCCCCACCTGTGCCTTGTGACTTCTGGATACTTTCCGCCATGTCTGTGACCTACACCTGCACACATGCTCCCAAGCAGAGGTGAAAGCTGAAGGGAAGGGGCCAGGGAGGGTGAGCAGAGAGCCTGGGCCATCAGCCTGGTGCCCTCTAGTGACCCTCCTGGAGGCCATCACCCGCCCCCCTCACTGGGGCTGATCCCCTCCAGGGCAGAGAGCAAGGCTGAAAGAAGAGACCGCCTCCTCTGAGACGACCAGTCACCCAGGCTCCAGGACCTGGGATCCGGGTGCATGGGCCTCTCCCTGGTGAGGGGACTGCACAGCGGGGCCCAGTCCGAGGGTGCAGGCCCAGTGCATGAGTGGGAGGGATGAGAAGGGGAGTTATTTTCCCTCTGGGTTGCAAATACTCCCTCCCGTCCCCCTCCCCGCTGGGCAGCAGAGGAAGGGAGAAAGCACGTGTCAAGGACAGGACAGGCCAGATACCCGGGAAAAGCCGGGGCCTGCACTGTTGTGGGGGGACAGGTGCAGGACTGAGGAGGAGGCAAGCCAGGCACAAGGGGGTCGGGGTAAAAATCAATCGTTCTACTCAGTTTGGTTTAGTCCTTAAATCTGGGTGTGTGTTGGGGTTGTGGGGGTGGGGGGTGGGGGTGGGGTTCGTCTTCATAGAAGGGTGGCCCCGACATGGGAAGGGGAACGGGAGAAGCTCAGGAAGGGGTGTGTGGGCTCGGAGAGGTGATCGTAGGGAGAATTAGGTCATGCTTGGGGCACAGGAGGCACCTCCTGTGGGGGGCTCTTCCCTCGGCGCAGAGGCTGAGCGAGGCTTCCCTTTCATAGTGGGTCCATCAGGACAGAAATTACACAGGTTGTGATTTCCTTCAGTCAGAGTCCTTTCTGGAAGGACCTGCAGCGATGACCCCTCACTGAGCTGACAATAAAGCAGCTGGAATAACAATAAGCGAGGTGAAGTCACCTTAGGCACCC
>NW_011914501.1:0-1793 GCF_000151845.1 Pteropus vampyrus | reverse complement strand
GACGTTCTGTATTCACTTGCTGGCCACTTCTTCACCCTGGCCCTTCGGTCCTCAACCCACCCCCAGTCTGGCTCTGACCTCACCGCTCCTCTGACACCTCTGTCAGAGTTAACATCGAGCTGCAGGTGCCCCACCCAGGGCCCACACCTGTCCTCCTCTTACTCACCCTCACATGGCCTCTGACACAGCCGATGGCCCCCTCTTTCTTGAAACACTTTCTTCTCTTGGCTTTTAGTTTAAACCACACGAATTCATTTTCTATGGCTGCAGTAACAAATGATCACAAACTTAGTGTCTGAAAACATTGCACACGTGTTATTTTACAGTTCTACAGGTCAGAAGTTCAACACAGGTCTCACTGGCGAAAATCAGGTGTCAGCAGTGCTGTGTTCCCTTCTTGAAGTTTTAGTGGAGAATTTGCTCCCATGCTCATTCAGGTTGTGGGCAGAATTCAGTCCTTGCGGTTGTAGGACTGAGGTCCTTTGTCTTCGCTAAGTGTCAGCAGACGGTCATTCCCAGCTTCTGGAGGCCCCCGTGTTCCTTGGCTCCTGCACATTCAAAGCCCTTTCTTTTACATCCCTTTTCCATTTTTAAGACTCCAGTGGTAAAATTGGGCCCACCCAGATAATCCAGGATAATCTCTCTCTCTCTCTCTCTCTCTCTCTCTCTCTCTCTCTCTCAACATTAATTGCATCTACAAAGTCCCTTTTGCCACACCAGGTAAGGTACTCACGGACTCCGTGGATGGGGTGTGCACATTTGGGGTCTGCTGTTAGGCCTGCCACACCACTGTCCTTGCCCTCCTTCGCCCCACCGGCACCTCCTTTTCAGTCTGCTTTCCTGACTCCTCCTCATCCCACAACCTCTCAGTGTTAGAAACCTGCAGCCCCAGCCCCCCGCCCTCCTCAGCTCCTACATTTTCCCCATAAGCAATCCCATCCGCTCTTGGGTTGCTCCATCTGCAGACCGATGCTCCAAAATTTCTATTTCCAGCCCCGAGTTCACCCTTGAGTTCAAGATTCATCTGACTCAGCATGCCCCCTTGAATATGTGACTGCCAATCACTGAGGCACTCACCGGCTTGCTCTGCGCTCACTTCTCTCCACCCTCGCTACCCCCAGCCCGATGCAGCCCCCCACCACCGTTCACCCGGGCCCCTGAAGTTGCCTCCCAGTTGATGTCCAGCCTTCGATCTTACCCCCTAATCCATTCTCCACCCCACAGCCAGAGCGAGCTTTAAAAATACGGCCAGGCCAAGTCATGTCTCTCCTTAAGATCGTCCAAAGTCTTCTCAAAAGTCACTACAAAAGCTGCTGCCAAAAACCTGACTACCCAAAGTGTGGCCTAACCCGGGACAGTGTTAGGAATGCAGACTCTCGGGCCCCACCCCGGACCTTCAGGATCTGAATCAGGACTTTAACAAGATCCCCAGATGGTGTGTCGGCACATTGGATTTTGAGACATGTATGATCTGGTCCCTACCTTTCTGACTTCCGTTTCCTGTCGCTCTTCTCCTTGCTGACTACCTTCAAGCCACGTAGGTTTTCTGTTTCCCACATTAAGTCAAGGACGCCACCACCTCAGGGCCTTTGCACTCGCTAATTTTCTTTCTTGAAAGACATGTTTCCTGATTCTTTACACTCCTCATTATGCGAGTCTCCGTTTAACGTCACCCCCTGAGAGGCCTTTCGTGACCATCCTATGGAAAGTCATTCTCCACTTCCCCCTCCTCCCCTTACTAGTAATTCATTCTCAATTTACCCTATTTGATTTCTTTCACTCCCCTTTTCCCT
>NW_011914500.1:0-851 GCF_000151845.1 Pteropus vampyrus | reverse complement strand
CACGCCGGGTCCTCAATGCTCCTGTAGGTCAGTAGCGAGCCACTGAGCCGATTTTTCACAGAACAGGACAGATTTTTCACAGGTTGCCCGTGAAAGCCCACACACCACTGAGAGCTCCCAAAACACCTGATCTTGACAAGTAAATGGAGCTGACATCACAGGGCACAGGCAGAGCAGAGGAACTGCTGGCGGACCATCTGTCATCTCGACAAAGTAACTTTTTGGTCACTAGTGAGACACTTTTAAAGACATCTGCACAATTGACCCCGACCACCAGCGATCACGCAGGCTTTCAAAGGGACCCCTGGGGCGCCACGCTTTCGAGCCGGTTCCTTTTGTCCTGCCTCCAGATAACGGTAAGGGCGATGTGATGCGTCAGGCGCGGAGGGTGTCCAGTGAGCCTCAGGAACGCCAGGCAGGGGAGCAAGGGGGCAGAAGCCCTGTAACCGGCTGCAAGTTCACAGAACTGGAAAAGCCAGCCTCAGACAACATCCCCCGACCGAAGGCCACCCTGCAAGCTAGGGTTGATCTGATTCATTCACCGGGGCCATGAGCAGCATGTTCTCTTCACCAAGGTTTTTCCAAGGCCCACGCGCAGATACCAGAAAGAACTGGAGAAGCCATGGATTCGTTTCATAGCTTTAGAATGCCATTTTAATCCATGAGCTTCCATTTTCAAACTCACTAAACAAGCGAATGAATGCCAATTTTGCACAGAATCGGCTTCTGATTCAAGTGTCATGAAGAGATGAGTGACTATTTACCCACGAAACGTTATCAACACGAGCTCGTTGCTAAAGAGAGTCATAACATGTGCCCCATTTTAAAAAAGAAATAGTCAACCATGATTA
>NW_011914499.1:0-2080 GCF_000151845.1 Pteropus vampyrus | reverse complement strand
GTGCAAAGTAAGAATATTCATCAACCATCCACCGTACATCAGCGGTAATTTCTACTAAACATGCAGCTAAGTGAAATTTTAAAGACCACGTGTTCTGGTCAGTTTATAAAACAACTCAAAGTTAAGAAAACTGTATGTTTTTAAATCTTGCTATTTGGCAAGTAAAGTCATTCTCCTAAACAGCTACTGTACAACTACTGTGTCAAAGAGAAATCAAAATGGAAATAACAGAGTATTTGTAAAATCATAAAAATAATAAAGGTATTACTGGCCAACAACCTACCTTCCAGGTACTATGCTATGATTGTTACAAAATTTAATTACATTTTTCTAAACCTGAAAAGTATTAATAGTCTCATTTTTCAATGCCAGAAAAGGCTCAAGGTCCTGAAATAAGTGGCAGGATCCTAATAAAGGTCTAGCTGCCTGTGCTAGTTTCACCAAGCCATACTCTGTCCTTACTGCACTTACACATGGATGCTGGCAAAGCTGCACTCAAAGACAAATGCACAGTCTCACATGCCTTCAGCGTTCTAAAAGAATTAAAACAAGTGATGCAAACATTCAAGTAAAAAGAGTGAAAATGGAACAAAGCAAACCATGGTAAGCAGGAAAAAGGAGATGAAGAGAGAGTGCAATGCATTAGCGTACGCTGGATAAATAAATAGTAGTTCTGGTTGGTTTTTGTTTTTAAGTACCAAGGCAAACTACTCTTTAAAAAAAATGCAGAAGTGGCGGCAACACAAAATTAGGCAACGAATAAGGGTGGCAATATTTTTTTTAAATGGAAAACTACACCTATGCCAATGTATTCCAGAGCGTGCTTCTGGTTCTATAGAAAGCTAATAGACGCTCCACAAAAAAAAAAAAAAAAAAAAAAAAAAGTTGTGTCTAAATTTGAGAAATGCTGAGCTAAACAAAGTGAACAAGTTACTTCCAACATTTCTCCTAGTCTTTAACGTGCCAAAGTACATTGTTCATCTCCAAGAGACACATTATTTGATGGTGGGATCATTTCACTGAATATACTCTTTACAAATACTTCAATATGGAAAAAAAGACACAAAATATATTTACAAAGCTAATCTAACACTGGTATCAAAAAATCTAACAAGTAGAGCAATAGAGAAAAACCAGTGGAAAACCATTGCAATACCCTGCAGAGGCTATGTACAACCCACAGCAAGGAAACTGCCCTAGTAATTCTAGGTCTGTGCATTAAGTATTTTTCTCTTTGTGTTTGAACTCCCACTGAAAATGATATCAGGGAGAGCAAAGTTTAAGTATTTCATCCTTTGTCGGTTGACACTGGGAAGACAAGATAGTGTTGCAATTTTCCATCCTCAGCTGGGTTTCATTTAGATGAGCAACGTGGACCCTAGGAAGCCAAGTCAATCATGTTCCTCAGCTTGAGGGGGTGCAGGAACAGGGAGGAAAGAAATTCTCTCCTGTTTTGCTTTGGAAAGTGTCTGAAACACTTCCTCTACTTGGGCTGCACTATATTCTGCAAACGCAAAACACTGAGGTATGAGAAAAGGATGAGGTGTGAAAAGAGGCCGTGTGATGATCTGTTTTATCTATATTGAAACTGTCAAAAAGTGCGGGTCCACTTGGCAATAAGCACAATAAAATATTCAGAACTATTTGAATTCATACTGACTCAATGGGAGAGGATACCTTAGAACCACAACTGTCAAAAATCAGCAGTGCCAATATGACTGAAATCTCTCCTGGTATTTACTTGCATACTTTATCTGTGCATGGGAGAGTGGCGGAACGGCATGCTATCCCATGACAGTCTGGGATTACAGCTGTTGTCCTAGTGCGATTATTAATATTACTTCGCTTTCCTCTTTAAAATGATTTTAAACTGTTGTCTATCACCACGCACCAAAATTAACTCAAAATGGATTAAGGATCTGAATATAAGACCTGAAACAATAAAATGCATAGAAGAAACATAGGAACTAAACTCAAGGAACTTGGACTTAAAGAGGATTTTATGAATTTGACTTCAAAGGTAGAAGTAAAAGCTAAAATAAATGAATGGGATTACATCAATCTAAAAGCTTTCTGCTCA
>NW_011914498.1:0-1810 GCF_000151845.1 Pteropus vampyrus | reverse complement strand
TTTCAGGAAGAAACGTGCATGGGAGGAACAGAATATGGTAAACAGACAGGCAAGCGGACGGTGTTCCGTGCAGCAGGAACTAGAGCGGAGTTAGGGAGTGATGCAGGAGTCAGAGGGAAGGGACAAGGGACACCGGAGGCCCATGGAAAAGCTTCCGATGTGATGCTTCTTGAAATAAAAATGAAATAAGCATGGAAAGGTCTGGTGTAAATATCTAGTCACCTGTAGCATGGAAATGATGGAAGATCCAACAGGATAGATTTTAGGTTAAACCATAAGAAATAGCTTCTATTCAGTCATTTTTGACCTACAAAACTTAGATTCTGAGAATGAAAGATCTGGGCCATTCTATAGATTTTAGCTTTTATCCCATGGGAAATGAGGATCAAAAGAATAACATGCATGGAATTGTTTTACAGTAAGATCGCTCTGGAAGAAATATGTAGCAGGGACTAGACTAGGAAGCAGCTGATGCAGGAAGGTCAGCAGGAGTCTCTACAAACACTCCAGGCATGAAGTAGCCTGAACAAGGGCAGAGGGAGAAGGAGACAGACAGAGTCAGTTAATGGGGCTCACACAACAGTCTCCTCCTCTGCTCTGCTTTCTTATTACAAGGAACTAACTTTCTTTCCTGGTCTCCACCTCTGACTAGCTTACATATAGGTTTGGCCAAGGAGAAGACTGGAAACTGAGCGGAGCGGGGAAGCCAGGTGGTCCCACTGTCCATCTAGCCCTAAGAGTGATAATGGCCTCCTGCCTTGACTAAATGTCCCCATTTTGCTTCTCAGCTTTTGCGTTACCTACTTAAACCAATTTCCTGAATCATACCCCCCTGTTAGGAACACCTGAAGAGGTGGTGTCTATTTTCCTGAATGGACAATCAGAACACTGATACAAAAGAGAAACTTAATACAAAGGAGAATATCCAAGAATTAATGGCCATGGGTATGGAGGTAAAGGAGAGAATGGCAGTGAGGACAACTTTGAGATTTTGAAGTAGTGAGACTGAGTGAGGAAAATAATACTAGCAAGTATTTACTGAGAGTTAGAATGTGCCAGGAACCATTCTAAATGCTTTACATGTAGAAATTCATTTGATCCTTACAACTCTGAGGTCGAAGCTTCATATTATACAATTCTATGGGTCAGAAAAACCAAGGCCTAGAGACTTTAAGTAATCTATTTATGGTCTTGAATTATTAAATGACAAATAGCCCAGTGGCCAGTCACTTAGAAAGAGGATGGAGGAAAGGGTCAGGCAGTGAGCTCACACGTGAGCATGTGGCATCAAGGTACTTGCTGAATGTCTGAGTCTAGATATTCTGTAGTCGGAAATACAGTCTGTAGTTTAAGAGACACATTCAAGTTGGAAGTGTGAGTCATTGCATAACTAAGTATTGAAACTATAGAACGCCAGGTGGAAAAAGACCAAAAAAAAGGTTTTAAACTTTAGCAGTGTATATTTGTATATAAATGAGGCAGATTAATTGGCCAGTTCTCTCAAATGCAGAGGTTATGGACAGGATGACCACCAATAAGACACTTCCCAAATTACCATGCTGTGCCGCTGGGCATAATCCCCCCATTTCCCTGTTGCATCACTAACTTTTCACCACATAACAAATTAGATTAGGAGTTTCTTGGCAGTACAGACCATATATATTTCTACTAGTCAATCAAACGACAGGTATTTTCTGAGTTCTTGGTAAATGGCTAGCTATATATTACGTCCTGTGGGGGATTTAAAAGAAGCAAACCCAGGAAAGAGATATTCTCTCTTTCCTGAAGAACTTCACATAAGTGAGTTTTG
>NW_011914497.1:0-1205 GCF_000151845.1 Pteropus vampyrus | reverse complement strand
TCACCCTAATGTTCCTTTTTTTCTATTTCACTGGTTTCTACTCTTATTTTCGTTCTCTCTTTCCTTCCTTTGTGTTTATTTTCTTGTCCTTTTTCTAATTTCTTAAGCCCATTACTTTTCGGGCTTCTTCTTTTCCAAAATAAACATTTAAAGCTATAGGTTAATCTCCACGTTCTGCTTTAACTGCACACCACAAGTTTCGATATGTATTATTTTCACCGTTATTCAGATCTAATTAAATTAATATCCAATAAGATTTGTTCTTTGACCCAAGATTTATTTAAAAGGATGTTTTTAAATTTTCAAATATGTGGGGATTTTTAATCTTTTTAAATCTCCTCCCTAATTACACTCTCATCATATCTTTAGTCCGATAGTCTTTATGGACCAATTTTTAAATTCAGTGTATCTTGCTTTGCATGATTATGATCGGTTTCTGTGAATGTTGAGATGAAGGTTGATTCTCTAGTTTTGAGAGGCAGAAACTAATGCAAGATCCTGACTAATGCAGGAGACTAGTAGTCATAATTCCAGAAGCAAAAATCTCTTAAATGGCTTCTTAACCATTCCAACCCTGTAATTTAGAGCATTTTCTAAAGGAAAGGATGAAATCAACAAAAGTTCATCTGTTATGTGTGCTCTGTAATAACGCTGACTGAACGTGTTGTCGATTTGGGTTATCAGGCATTCGCGTGGCCCGCAGCACCATTTCCCTAATTACTTCTCCGTCCCCAACTGAGTTCCTCTCCAATGACCACAACGGCCATTGTGTCAGCTTTTCTCTGGTTTCATTAACACTCCAGGCTCCTTCCTCCCGGATGATTGTCTCACCATCCCCTTTACATTCAAACAACGCAGTGTCCCTCGTTCGAATCCCAGACTGCTCTCCCGTCTCATAGGAAAATGCGTCCTTTCTTCTTTCCAGGGCTAAGTCCATTGCGTTCTCGATCTCAGCCTTCCCTGTTTTCTCCTTCCTCTGCTCTTAGTTATCCCTTCTTCGACCTGTCTTTCTAATACTTTCTTCCCTTCGGTTCACAAACCGAAGGGAAGAAATCGTCATGAGGCCCTAATCCTGTGACCATCCAACTTCCTCCCGCTCTGTTTTCTCCTTTACCCGGTGACATGTAGAGACAGAAAGGGCTTCTCACACTTATTAGACTCTGGGTGACTTCACGTTCCTTCTCGGTTTCCTTAACCCTGTCTGC
>NW_011914496.1:0-1868 GCF_000151845.1 Pteropus vampyrus | reverse complement strand
TCTTGAACACTCATTGATGTATTTCAATTAAGTGTCCTTATTTAGACTTTGCATTTTCAGGTCTTTGGATCTGATTATACTGCTTCCTCCTCCCCACAATACAGCGCCTTCAGTATATTCTCACTGATTGATTATGGTGTTGGTGCTAAGCGCCTTCAGTATATTCTCACTGATTGATTATGGTGTTGGTGCTAAGCGCTTTCAGTATATTCTCACTGATTGATTATGTTGTTGGTGCTAAGGATGGTGCTGACGTTCTGACATGGAGATAAGTAGGCTCTCCTGTTTTATAAGATGTATAACCTTAATCAAGTTAATCTCTGTGCCTCAGTTTCTCATCAAACAGAGAAGGAATAATACTTCACAGAATTGATGGGAAAAGTAAATGAGAGAACACAGAAGTGTTGGTTCCCTCCCTTCACCTCTGCTTATTACTAAAGTAACAGTTAGAAAATTTAGCAAAAGTATGGCCATGAGATTCTCCCTTTTTAATAATCCATAGTGAGGATTTACTGAACAGGTAGTGTATTTGCTGACATTTCTATTCAAAAAACAAGTTATTTTCACAGAGGCATGCATGGAAAAAAAAAAATTTTAGTCACAAAATCTTGCCTGCAATAAAATTATTTTTTTCACACTTAGCAGTGATGATCCCCTTGGTAGTGAACATTAAAGCCGGAAGTGCTAATGTCTAATATAAGTTATAGTTTTACTTTCTCATTGCATGGTTTCTCTGAACTCATGAAAGGCAGCTTCCTTTTTTTTTTTTTGCAGACTTGAACATTTCTTGTCATTTTTAATTTTAGCTTTTTACATTTTGAGGCTATTATTAGATATACAAGCTCATCATTCTTATAATTTGTTGGTACATTATTCCTTTTGTATTGTCTCAGTTGATCTTTAGTAATGGTTTTCCCTTCAGTATAGTCTATTAAGATACCAGCTTTCTTTTGGTTTAATATATGCCTAGTGTTTCATGTCATATTTAAAGTATATACCTTTTAACTACATATAGCTAACTTTTTAAATTTCAGCTTGAACATTGCTGTCTTTTGAGAGAAGGTTCATCCTATGATTTATTATTATATTACAATTATATATTTGTATTTATTTCTTCCATCTTATTATGGGTTTTCTTTTACTGTATTTTTCATTTTTCTTTGCCCTCTTTTTCTCCTTCCTATCTTGTTGGATTGAGTTTTCTTTAACATTTATTTACATCTGACTTGAAAGAAATACATTCTATTTTTATTATTTTAGTGATTAACCTAAAATGTGTAACATGCTTGTTAACTTTATATTTTTTATATTTATAGTTTTTTACCCAATGGATGCTTCTAAGTAGTTCAAAGGATGCCAAATTACTGAAACTACCTTGTGTTCTGAATTAAAAGATATTACCTTTTTAAAAATATTATAATCAGGAAAAAAAGTATAGTTGGTCATATTTTATTGAATGTATTAAGAGAATAGAATGTTTATTCCATCTATAAGTCAATCATAAACTAGTTTTTGAAGATTCATCTTTATGTTAAATCCCACAAACCAGTGACTGTCAACTAATGAGGGGTACGTGCACAAGGCATAGCCTTAGGGTGGAATAGCATAGAGTTAGTGTCATTTTCACCATACCACACAGTTAGAAAAGTGGAATTGTCCATTTCCACAGTTATTCCTAGAGCTGTCCCTCCAGCCTACCCAGGCCTTCTGCAAATGTTTTACCCCAAAATCCTTAATGACTTGAAGGTGGAGTTCATCTCTCCTGGGAGCTATAATATTCTTCTTGCAGATGGCACACATGGTTTCCTGAAACATCTGGACGTCTCATACCATCCAGTTAAAAAGGTGAGAAATTGTAGACTTAAAAT
>NW_011914495.1:0-3486 GCF_000151845.1 Pteropus vampyrus | reverse complement strand
ACATCAAAGCAAATAATATAGTAAATGACCAGGATCTCAAAGAGAATTGAACCACAAATGCACTGAGTTAACACTATACCAACATAAGTTTTCAACTTTATTAGTGATTAAATAAAAAGATCTATCCCCTAGTGTTTTGGCCTTAGTATATTGCCATTTTTTTCTTCACAGAAAGCTAAGTTCAGAATATTTGGAAAGATATCAGGGAGTACATTTCAGGTATTCCTTAGGTGTTGGAGTACCTGACAACTTGAAGATATAGTCAGAAGAAAAGTGAATATTTTTTTCTAAGATTTAAAGCAGCCACCATCAACGCAAAGTATGCTTAGTTACCTGGGAAAAAAATTACTTTTCCCACTTTTATTCATTCAAAATCTTCAACCACTAGTTTGCCTTTTGTTTAGTAATATTATCATTAATATTTAGAGCCCACTATTATTTGCTGTTGGTTTTATTCCTTTGACATTAAGAACATATACTGACCATATCATTTTTAAGAAACCTCCTGGCCAATAAAGAGAAATAAAGAGGAGAAAGGAGGTAAAGTACAAGTCTCATTCAGGTTTAGTATAAGAATTTTATAAATATATTATATATATATATATATATATATATATATATATATATATATATATATAATATAGTCACATGATTTTATCTGAATGGGAAAGAGTTATAAACCACATTTATTATGAGGAAAGAGTATGTATCTTAAACTACCTAACTATTGTTATAAAGTATTTGAGTAACTCAGCTACCTCTATCCTATGGAGAAAAATACTTTCAAAACAGATATCCAAGGGCATTACAACATAATTATTCAAATATTTCAGAATCAAACTTAGTATGCTAGGTAATATAACTTGTTTCAAAGTTGTTTCTTCTCATTTTATTTATTTTCTTGGTAAGATAGATTATTCTTAAATAAGATTTTACTATATATCTAGAAGCTTGGTTAAATTTTTGTTTTAAAACATAGAATAAAGCTTTTTTTGTGTGTGAAAGATGCTTCTTCTTCCTTTTACATGTAAGGAAAATGCAAACATGGAAGTGGAGAGATCTGCCTAAATTTGCAATGTGAGTTTGGGAGCTCTATGCCAGGCTGATAGTGCTTATTAATGCCCATTCTCTGTGTTTAGCTTCACCACTTTGGCCCATGTGTTTCTGGAATCATCATGAGAGGAACACGTGTCAGACTTTTATCATTCTTTGCTTGATAGAACATTTAGGTATCCCTTCCCTTGCCCACTCTGTATTTGACCATACTGCCTACAATTTCAGTTTCCAGAACTGAAACATCAGGAAACTGAGAGACTAAAAGTAACTAAATTTGAACAAGAGATAACAAATTTTTTATTTTGATTAAAAAAATGAAAGCTATCCCCTATAAATGTTTTTAATTCAGGCTATGTTCAAAAAAAAAAAAAAAGGAAGAAATAAACATAGTAAATGAGAAGTCCACAGTTCTTTCCCCTATTCAGGCAATAAGAAGGTATGTGGTCTTAGTAAGTCATTTATTCTGGAGTTCTCTCCATTCTTCAGTCTCGTTTCCTCTGGAAAAAATTCTAAAACATCATGATCACCATCAAAATGCCATGAGTGATAATCCCTAGTGCTGGTAAGACTGGGGGAAAAGACAAATTCTCATTCACTCTCAGGTGGACTATAAACAACCTTCTAAGAAAGTTCTCTGGCAGAACTAATTAAAATGTAAAATATATATGTTTCCCTGACCAGCAATTCCACTTCTAACTGCTTACTTACTAGATATAAAAATACCTGTATTTAAAGGAACCCTTGTGTGCTGTGGGTGGGATGGTGAATTGGTGCAGCCACTACGAAAAACTGTTTAGAGGTACCTTAAAAAATTAAAAAGAGAACTACCTATGACCCAGTAATTCCACTACTGGGTATTTATCTGAAGAAAACCAAAACACTAATTTGAAAAGATATATGCACCCCCATGTGCACTGCAGCACTATTTACAATAGCCAAGATTTGGAAGCAACCTAAGCACCTATCAATAGATGATTGGATAAAGAAGTTGTAGTACATATATACAATGGAATATTATTCAGCCATAATAATAATAATAATAATAAAAAAACCTGGATGTGGTTCGATAGTGTAGTGGTTAGCACGTCTGCTTTACATGCAGAATGTTCTGGGTTCGCGTCCCAGTGGAGCCACAGTCCATGTCTACGACCATGCCACCCTGAACAAGCCCAATGTCTGATCTCAGAAGCTAAGCAGGGTCGGGCCTGGTTAGTACTTGGATGGGAGACCACCTAGAAAGACCAGGTGCTGTAGGCATAAATAATAATAAATAATAAAAAATTAAAAAAACCCAAAACTTACCATTTGTAATGACATAGATGGACCTAGAGGGTATTGTGCTAAATGAAATAAGTCAGACAGAAATATAAATACTGTATGATTTCACTTGTATGTGGAATCTAAGGAACAAAACAAACGAACAAACAATAAAAGCAAACTCATAGATACAGAGAACAAACTGGTGATTGCCAGATGGGAGAGAGAGTTGGGGAACTGGGTGAAAATGGTGAAGGGATTGAGAAATACAAATTGGCGGTTACGAAATAGTCTCAGGGATGTAAAGTATAGCACAGGGAATATAGTCAATAATATTTTAATAATTATGTATAGTGGGTACTAGACTAATAGGGAAGATCATTTTGTAAAATGTCTAACCACTAAGCTGTACACCTGAAACTAATATAAAATAGTATTTAATGTCAACTCTAATTGAAAAATAAAAACTAAAACATTTTTAAAAAATAAATTAAAATACTATTATTTAAAGACATGGGTATAAAAAAAATTATCACATGGTTTTGGTCAACCAAGACCTAGAAACAACATGAGTAGTCATTGGTAACAGGATAATCAAACAAATTAGGTAATTCATATTCTGAAATATTATGTACATTTTAAAAAGGTCAGAGACTTATATGAATTGACTTGGAAAGATATCCATTTTGCATTTAAAAAAGTAAAAGAATAATTTACAAAATACAATATAGCATTACCTTACTGGATATTAAATCCTTATGTTTATGTGTTTATGTACATATATTTTATGCTTGTGATAAGCAAGGGAAAATATGAAGTAATACCTTTCAAATTAGCAGTAGATAAATTAGAGAGAAAATTATCACCTTTTCTGAAGATATATCTGCACTGTTTGTATATGTGCAAGAAGCGCATTAGTATTAATGAACAATATTTTTTCAACATTTTATTATGAAAAGTTTCAAACATATAGCAAAAGTGAAATAATTTAACAGTATGTAGCCATAATACATAACACTCAGATTCTACTCTCATTAACATTTTACTATAGTTGTTTTATCATATATCTCTCCATTTAATTCTCCTTCTATCCAGTCCTCATTTCATTTTGTTTTCTGAATGTATTTAGAATAAATTGCACACATCGGCCATTTTCTCCTAAATACTTTAATC
>NW_011914494.1:0-927 GCF_000151845.1 Pteropus vampyrus | reverse complement strand
TCACTATCTATCTATCATCCATCCATCCATCCTATGCTACTGGGTATAAAGTGTTGTATCTCATTGTAGTTTTGATTTGTATTCCCTAATGATTAGTGATGTTGAGTATCTTTTCATGTGCTTGCTGCCTATTTGTATATTACCTTTGAAGAAATGGCTATACAAGTCTTTGGCTCATTTTTTAATTAGATTTTTTGTTTTATTGTTGTTGAATTTTAGCTCTTTATATATTCTGGATATTAATCCCTTTTCAGATATGTGATACGCAAATATTTCCTCTCATTCTATGGGTTGCCATTTTATTCTGTTAACAGTGTCTTTTTTTTTTTTAAACAATGTTAACCATTGTTAAATGTGTAATTCAGTGGCATTACATTCAGTATTGTGCAGCTGTTACCACCATCATCTCCAGAACTTTCTATCTTTCCAAATTGACTGTCTGTCCCCGTTAAATACTCACCCCACCCCCAATCGTTGATAGTGTCTTGATGCACAAAATTTACAAATTTTCATCAAGTCCCTTTTGTCTCTTTTTTCTTTTGTTGCCTGTGCCTTTGGTGCCAGATGGAAGAAATCATTGCCAAATTCAGTGTTGTGAAGCTTTTGTCCTTTGCTTTCTCCTCAGAGTTTTATAATTTCAGGTCTTAAGTTTAAGTTATGAATCCATTTGGAGTTAATTTTTATATATAGTGTTAGGTAAGGATCTGACTTCATTCTTTTGTATGTGGATAACCAGTTTTTCTAGCACCATTTGTTGAAAAGACTGTCCTTTCCCCATTGTATAATCTTGGTACCCTTGTTAAAAATCATTTGACCATATGAGTGAAGATTTCTTTCTGGACTCAGTTCCCTTCCATTGGACTTATGTTTGTCTTCATGTATTTCTTCAATGTTTAATTACTAAAGCTTTGTAGTAAATTTTGAAAT
>NW_011914493.1:0-1408 GCF_000151845.1 Pteropus vampyrus | reverse complement strand
GATTAGATGAGGGGTGAAGGCAAGGAGGTGCCAAGTCTCGTAATCCTCAGGTGAACCACACTGCTAGGGTGGGAGATTTCTCTTGGCAGGTTTCTACTTAATTAAGGGTAGAAGAGGACACTAGGATATGTCCCAGATAGTGGGGGCCTTGCCGACCACACTTGAGAGGGGCCCATGTGCTAGCATTTTTCTGGGCCACAGTGCCGCATCAAGGAGGACCAGTACTTAGGATTAATTTTTTGTTTTGGCAATTACTGCTCAAATCAAAAAAAAAAAAAAAAGTGTATATATTAAGAAAGATTAACAACCTATTTAAAATATTTA
This sequence comes from Pteropus vampyrus, assembly GCF_000151845.1. NCBI lineage: Eukaryota > Metazoa > Chordata > Mammalia > Chiroptera > Pteropodidae > Pteropus > Pteropus vampyrus. The sequence continues at coordinate 1,084 of NW_011914493.1, read as the reverse complement.
TTTTGCATCTGCCTGTCTTGTTTACTTTGGGGAATATTGTGTCCTCCCTTCATAGAGCGTAAAGTACAGTGCTTTTGTGCTTTATCTTTTAGCCCCATTACCCTTTTTTAAAACAAAATGTCACCAAGAGTATCCAGTGTATTCTATATATATATATATTATATATATATATAATATATATATATATATAAGAGAGCTGCTCTGATGGAAGCGATGGCCTGGAATCATGCCCACGCTGCCCTCCTCCATGGCACAGAAGACTTCTAGGAACTCAGGGCCCTGGGTCCCACGGTATAGCCCAGTGGCTCTCAAAGGGAGGTCCCTGCACCACCAGCAGCAGCACCTGCATTTTTAGAAATGCAGATTCTCAGGTATCGCCCTGAACCTACTGAATCAGAACATTTGGGAGTGAGGCCTACATCTGTGTTTTAACGAACCCTCCAAGTGATTCTGATGCCCAAAAGTACAGAATGACTTTCCTTAAGCCATCTGGGGAGTTTAATGGATGCAATTATTGAGTGTCTAAAATATGCAAAATTCTAGAATATATGCTACTGGGGACACCAAGAAAGTCAAGTCTGTGTGTTAGTTATCTGTTGCTGAGTCACAAATTAGCCGAGTTTAGACACTTAAACAACAGGGTCATGAATCTGTGTGTAGCTCTATGGGGTCCTCTATCTCACAAGGCTGTAGTCAAGGGTATTGGCCAGAGCCTCAGTCATCACAAGGTTCAGTTGGAGCAGGATCCACTTATTAGTTCAGTCAGATTCTTAGGGGTGGGTCGGCCACCCTTAGTTCCATGCCACATGGGCCTCTCCATAGGACAATTCACAACATGGCAGCTGCCTTCATCAAAGTGAGCCAGCTAGAGAAAGGGAGAGAAGGTGCCTAAGACAGAAGTCATAGTCCTTTATAGTATAATCTTGGCAACAACTTATGCTCTAGTCTTTTCATCAGAAGTGAGTCACTAGGTCCAGCCCACATTCAAGAGGAGGGATTACACAAGGCTGTGGATCCTATGAGGTGGGGTTTTTAAAGATCTCGCAGTCTCTGACTCTGTCCTTGAGTGTATCAATGGGACATC
>NW_011914492.1:0-1606 GCF_000151845.1 Pteropus vampyrus | reverse complement strand
TTGTGAGCCTTGTTTCTGGTCATGGCCCCATTGGAAAAGCCTGTGTCTATTATCATGAGGCCTCCTGTAGCCGCCCTTGATGTCGCCTACGATCCGATGTCCTAGATCCGCGAGCCAGGGATATCGTCATTCCCTTTTCTCCCCCTCGTTTTAGCCGATTTTTCTGGTCCCTATCCAATAATTCAGCTCACTGTTTCCCTGGGTTCTCATTTGATTAATCCTTTAGAGAGCCCCGTGTATACTCCATCCGTGCTTTTCATTCGCCAGTTTCTTCCAGTGTTCATTTCATTTCTAAGTTGGGAGATGGGGTGTTTCGTTCCTCCGCACATAGAAAAATATGACTGTGCAGTTTAAATACCTATACTCACACATATCTATACACTCATACAAGCACTGACTCTTTGTCCGCTGTTTAATACAAGTGCTCATTAATATTTGGTAATCTATACTTTGTTTTTTCCAGTCAATAAAATGCCTTGGAAGTGTTTTCTCGTTGGTACCTAAAGAGGGTCCTCAGTCTTTTTAGTGGCTTCATTATATTCTATTGTGTGGATAGACCCTGACTTATTTAACTGGTCCGTTACTGATGACGTTGAGGTTGTTTCCAGTGTTTTGTAATATAAGTGCAGCTGTGGAAATTCTTGGTCCTTTCAATATTATAGTCAGGTACAAGTTAATCAGGAGAATGAATTTCTAGAAGTGGAACTGGGTCAACGAAGAGGTGCCTTTAAGTTTTGATCACCGCTGCCTAAACTGGAAAGTGGAAGCCCAGTGTTTTCAGAAGGACAAGCCATCGGGTCGCTGTCACTGAGGGCCATGTTGGGATGGTCATCACAGATGCCCTGCCAGGCTGAGGGGGCCTCTGGGTCTGCTGCCCAGTGATCCCCCTGGATCTGGATTCATCCCTCCTCCCCCAACCTCCTAAATTCTTCAGGACCAGACGCTTCTTTTGCACTCGGCGGCCTTTTGCCCGTGTTGAACTCCTTGAGGTCGGGACTGCCCTCCACCCCTCGGCACTTCAGGCTCAGCCTGGTCACTAATGAAGAAGATGCCCATTACCTCTCCTGACCAGCTGTGTCCCAGAGCTGCAGCGCATAGTACTTGTTGTCCACCAGCAGGTTTTTGACACGAAAATCCACTCCTAGGACACACAGAGAGGGATTAATCATACTTTCAAGTTATCATCCAAGACTTCTAGCCTTTGACTACCTGAATATATCCCCAACACCAGCCCCAGGGCATGAGAACCTTCGGCTACTGGGCTTCCCCTCTGTTCCCCAAGTCTCATCCATATTCAAGGGCCCACATCTTCCAAGAAGCCTGCCCTGGCTGCCCAGCCCATGAGGTTCACTGACCCCACTGCGCTCCTACACCTTGATGGTCAGTGCCAGTACCAGGCATCTTGCTCCGTTTTGACCTCTGTGGACAGATCTGTCTTCCCAACTGCACAGCCATGTTTATTTATTCCTTAGTCTACTCAGAAAAATGTTTCATTATTTTATTTTTATAATACTCGTTGTTTCATTTCCTAATTATTGCACACATCTTCCCCCTTTAACTAGACAGTGGGTAAACAGGCAGCCTAAGAGGTGGAAGAAGCACTTGA
>NW_011914491.1:0-3510 GCF_000151845.1 Pteropus vampyrus | reverse complement strand
CCTCACACTCATCCTGCCACACTGGTCATCGCCCAAATTGTTCTTGTTCTCCTAGTCATTAGAAGCACAAAGAAATGCATCTGATGCTTTGAGTTAATTAGCTATCAATGCTTTTCTTCACAAGCCAGAAGTAGCCAGATGACTGGCTGAGTCTTTGGAGAGTTCTGAATCCCATCTTTATATCTTACAAATACATAAGCATAATCAAATTCAACTATACACCTAACTGTTTTCTTCTCTGAAATTAGTAATAATTTATGTTTCTCAGGAGTTTGTGTGTGGGGGTGCATGTGTGTGTCTGTGTGCGAAAACAAACTATTAGGCATATATCTAAGATAAACTTCAGAAAGCATTTCTTCATCTGAGCCCTCCAAAATGGTTTCATTTAGTTCTGTTAAAACATTCACATGAAAACAAACTAGTAACTAACTAGCTTCCCTCCCTCATTTCCTCTCTCTCACCTTCCTTCCTTCCTTCCTTCCTCACTCCCTCACTTCCCTCCCTCTCTTCCTTCCTTCTTCTCTCCCTCTTTTCCTTTCCTTTTTTAAAAAGAGAATTACCCAGTAACCATTTCAAAGAATTGTATCAATTTTATAGGAAAACTTATACCAGAAAATCTCAGCAACTCTGATGTATGTGTACTAGTTGCCTCAATTTACTGTAGGAATAAGACACACGCAAATGAAATTCAACAGCGACATGAGTCTAAATAGTTTACAATAAGCCTTCCTTGAGCTCTGACACAGAGGCATTCAGTCATTCTGCCTTGATTACAAAATAATTCTGAAGCAATATCATTGCTATTTTTACATAACCTGGGATGAAATTATTTTTCTTCTTTAGTTATTAAATTTAATTGATAGATTCATAATATTTAAATGCTTTATCAACCCCTTCAACCTGTCATTTTTAACAATTCAAAGGCATTTTAAAATTTAATGCTATTAAATCAGAACCAACACTGACTCATTTTTAGCTTATTTATTTTCTAGTGTGCCGTGGAACCACAGTGTGGTTCGAATGAATAGACTGCAACATTACCTTTTGTTTGCTGATAGAATTATTTTACCTAAAACAGTAGATGTTGTTGCGAATAGTTAATTGCTTATGTCATCAACTGTCAAATTAGTACATTTTAGGGAGCTTTTATCTTGATTAAAATTTTCTTCAGAAGATAATTAAAATCTCATTCACTAGTCTTTGTTGTAATGAATTATCCAACAGTCAAAGTTACAAAAAACATCTCTAAACATTCTTGGTCTGATTGGCTTTCTTTATTTATTAAATGCCACAGTGACTTAATTCAGTATATGGTGAATCTGAATTCTGTGATTATTACTAAAAAGAACTACAGAGGAGTTCAAATGAAGAACTATGAAAAAAATTATATATTTTTTTTCTTGTTTCATGTTAGGGACTTATAAAAGTCATTTGAAATGGAAAAAAATATGGTCATTATCAACATCTTAAGTTTTGCTTGATTCGAAGGTATATATACAAAAATATTAAAATCTAGAAAGTTTTCTAAATGAAATTAAATTGTTATTTTTGTTTTTGTTACATTGTGGCATAAGCCTTTCTCCAAGTTTTCATGCCTACTGCCCCCTTTGGCAAAATAGAACTAATACGTAACATGATGAGATTATTGCATGAGATGGTTTTGCTACTGATGATAGTATGTACCAATATACTATCAATATATCCATATGTTGCATTTATAAGATGATACATATATTTCATATACTATCTCCCTTAGTTGTATCCAATGAAGCACCTGGGAAGTATGCTTTTATTATGTTCAATTTGCAGGTATTGGACTTAAGGCTTAAAAATATTCAGTGAATTTCCCAAAGTCACACTGAAAGTGAAACAGCTGAGATTCAAACCACAGCCAACATGGTACCAAACAGGAATCCTAGGCACCCAGTCTCTCCATTCTGCTATGTTCAGGACATAGGGTGAATGCTTTTAAAGGTTATTCTCTTCTTTCCCATCCCTGGGAAATCTTACCAACAGTTCATTTCCATCGATAGATTCATGCAAGCTACAGAGAGACTGTTTCTATCTTTAAGATTTTGTATTTACTTCTACTTCCCTGAATCTAAGCTTTAGCCAGCATGCTATGGTTAAGGTTATTTTAGACTGACATTCCCCACTCCCCACTCCCCCACCCCTCACCCCTGCTTTTTCTCCCCTTTCTCCCTAATACGTAGGTTTTATTGTCATAGCAATAGTTACTGCAGTGTGATTGAACTTGAAGTTCAACTGCTCATCTTCAATTTGGAGCTCATTGACAAACTCCTTTGCTGAAGCACTTAAAGTTTCCTATCTATCAAAGGCCCACTCTGTGCCACCTTTCAAGATCACCTTTGAATGAGTTTCTTATTGTAGGGAATAAGCACAGTTTTTTTTTTTAAGGCCCCCAAGAAACTGTTCAGCCCTTAGATAAAGGAGAACATTAGGAAAATAAGTTGGCAATTATTTTTTTTCTGTGTGTAGAAATGAAGCTATATTTTGAGCTAGGGAGATGCAAAAAAGAAAACATTTACAGAGTATTGCTGATGATCATAAAAGCCTAAATACTTAAAATGCAAACTGGAGTAATAAAAACTTTAAAAATGCAGCACCGTCAGCAAATTAGGGAAGACCACTCCAACCAAAATTTCTTAATCTTTTTTAACAGTTTCATTGAGATGTAATTCACATAACATACATTTTCCCCATATTGTGTAAAATTTCATGGTTTTTATTCACTGCTTTATGCAACCATCAATCACTAAAGTCAATTTAAGAGCATTTTTTATCACCCCAAAGAGAAACTTCCATACTGATAAACAGTGACAAATTAACTTTATCCAAAAAGAGTCTGGCTTTTCCCCTCAGCAACTGGGAGATGATTTCTAGGCCCCTATCATGCTCTCCTTGATAGGAGTGTCTGCCTGGGGACTTTGACCACTGGACAGTCTATCAACGTGATTTATGATGGGGAATTTGGATATGCCATATCATTTCCAACTTCCAGGGGAACTAGAGACTCAGAGTATTAGCCTGAAACTTCTGGGTCTGGAGAGTGAAAGTCAGCCCTGCAGTCAGTATGAGATCAAGCCACAATAAAAACTTTAGGCACTGAAAGCTTGGGCGAGCTCCCCTGGGTAGCAACAGTCTTTGAGTCTTGTCATACACCATAGCCAGAAGGAGGTAAGACCATCCAGGAGTCCAAGGAGAGAATGATGGAGAGTTTCACGTTTGGACCAGTCCCATACTTTGCCATTTTCATCTCTTCCTTTAGCTGATATTAATGTATTTCCCTTTGTTACAATACAACTATAATCATAAGTATAGTGTTTTCAGAGTTCTGTGATTCATTTTAGCAAATTATCAAACTTGAGGGTGGTAGTGGGAACCTCCAAATTTGTAGGTGTTCTGAAGTGAAGGTGGTCCTGAGACCCGCCCCTACCCCCAAATTTGAAACTGGTGTCTGAATTTTAAGGTCACTCTTGTGGGAACTAT
>NW_011914490.1:0-1382 GCF_000151845.1 Pteropus vampyrus | reverse complement strand
TCATATTGCTATGAGTGGAAAAAGCTTTATGGTATTAAAGGTAACTGCACAGATTAATACATGGAAAGAAAACCATTTTATTCTAGCTAGACATTTGTTGCTGAAGACTCAAATCCTGAGGCCTATTTCCCTTTCCAAAAGGGAAGTTTAAAATGATTAGATATGGAATCCTGAAGTAGGCCGTACCACACCAGAACAAGCAATAAAAATTTTACCAGCACCCCTAATAGGTCAAAATTGATTTATTTTGAACATCTACAACATAGCAGTCTCTGTTCTAGGCTCTGGAATACATAGTGGAAAAAAAAAAAAAGAAGAAGTCTTTGCTCCCCATGGGGCTTACAACAAGGGAGTAAATAGATTTACTGAAAATAAACAAAACATTAAGAGGATGAAAACATCAGAAAGTGATACGGACTCTTGTTAAAGAAAATATTATTCATGACACTTGTTAAAGACAGTAAGGCACAGCTTTATTCAAGTGGGGCCAGTACATACAATGATGTTTTCTAGTGGGGGAGAGAGATTGGGTTCAACTCCACCTTCAACAAGGACAAGTGGAGAGTCACATCCAAGGAAGGGAGGAGGGTCAGTGGATGGAAAATTACTAAGAGAATAAGTCAGAAGTAAGAGAGTTCTTGCTAGGCTGACTCAACAGAATTCTTGCCGAAGGCAGGTCAGGGTGATTAAGATATGAGAGTGTCAGATACCCAGGGTGGGAAATTTTCAGTAAATCGACTTAGCAGATTTCTTGCTCAAACTGGATTCAACAAAGGCAGAGAGGGAAGGCCAAGCTGGCCTGTACCAGCGGGCTCAGAGGAGCCTGATTAAAGTTTGGTCAAAGGAGACAGGCCTTGTCACCCTGCAAAGAATGACAGAAGGGCATCTCAGCGGACAGGGACTAGAAGGCTGCTTTAGACTAGGTGGTCAGGGAATGAGCCATTTTAGGGGGAAGTGGATTCCACAGGGAGAAGTATGTGCAGATTATCTGCTCAGTGATGGACAAGGGGCTACCTTTCGCCCTTTAAAATATGTTGTTATTTAGTGTCACTTAAAACCATTTTTCCCAAACCCTAGACATGCAGAAATGCATGCTGCCCACCTGGGAAACAACGAACTGCTAGATCAAGTGTTCTCTGAGCCTAGCCTCGGCGTCACTGTCTCCATGGGGACAATGATGCTGTAGTGAGGAGAAGAGGTAGGATGAGAGGCCCTCGGGCTGCAGTCCCTGGCACAGCTGTAGCATCCATCTCTTAGAGGCAGTTTAAAGCCTGCCCGGGGGCTTCAGAGCAGAGACCTCAGCAGAGGACTCAAAGAGCTCCTACATTATTTCGATCTGAGCTATCTTCTGATTATCTGCGATGCTAGAAAGGTCTAGTTTG
>NW_011914489.1:0-2786 GCF_000151845.1 Pteropus vampyrus | reverse complement strand
ATAATAAATATAATTTTAGTCTGAAACAGGCATACTGTTGGCTCATAAAATCTCAGACATATTCTTAGGCTCATGGATGCCCACTGATGACACGGAAGCAGACCATGTGGCACCCTACCCCTGCCTCAAAGAAGAATACTTTTCTAAAGTCCATAATCCTTTGTCCCAATGGAAGATTTGCATAACATTTCTCTGATTTTGGCTCCCTTCCAACACATAACAATCTCAATTTTGTGCCATGATGTTTACTATTTCTGAGACAAGCAGGAGAAGTACAATGCAACCATAGTTCATAATTTGGCGACCTCAGTCCTCAGTAAGCTTATCTTCTTATTGTGGCATAATTAATTCATGAATCTTGTGACATATAGTACAGGCCTTGGCCCCTAAGCACTGCAGTACTTTCAGATGAATTCTGGCATTTCTGATACCTTGACCCCCAAGGATGATGATGCTTGAATCTCTGTTGTCCTATGGGCTTCCCGCTGGCCATCATCAATTGCACAAACAACTATTTCAGTTGTGTAGGAAAGGGAAACATCAAACAGGAAAGGGAAAGACAAAAGTGAATGGTGATTATCTGTGGTGGTCCTTTCACCAGTCAAGAAATAGAAGAAATAAAACAGTTATACCAGATCTGACCTGAAGATCAATGAGGCAAAGAAATACTTGTCTGGACAAGTTAGCATGTGACCTTGCTCACAGAAGTAAGAGCCCAGTGTCGTTTGTACCAATTTCAGTAAGTGTCTCCTTTATGCCTCCACAAAAATCATCTTTGTTACAAAATAACGTGAGGAATGAGAATTGCCAACTGCAGTGGATGTCGCATTGAGAATGCTGGAAAAGTAACTGCTCTTTGGCACGATTGCCATATTCAGGTATATGGCCGAAAACTGTTATCACTGCAGATGGAAGTAGCCCTTCTCTTTCCTAAGGAAGTGCGACACAGTCCCGAATGGTGTTTGGCCCATCAAGTTTTTGAATTTGTGTCCAAGGGCAGTTATGGCAAGACACCTTCACTGATGATCCATGGCGGGTTGAGGAAGAGGATTAAAGAATGAGAGACAGTAAAATGAAACCATCCTGCAGCTGCGAGCAAGCGCTGATTCTGGCAGGCTGTGGAGGGTTTGACAGAGCTTTTCAGAAATGAAACATTGAACTCTATGGGAATATCTGGAGTTGCCTCTGTTCTCTGTGTCACAGGAAGAAATCATATACACACTGTTTCCTCACACGATAGCCAAACACTATAATCACATAAGGTCGATACAGCTCTGTGGTCTACTCTAGAACGCTACCTGTGAAGATGCAAGAATGAAGGCTTTGATAGGATTGTAGGTAGATGTGCCCAAGACCGTATAATATGCTAATAGTGGATTCAGTTTGGGAGAGAGAAACTAAGATTCCAGGTCTAGCACTATTTGGTTCAGAGTCCTTCTGCTCGTTTTCCTACAGCATAGCCATGTTCTTTCTTAATAAGCTCTATCTGCATCCTTTCTCTGCCCAGTGAGTACTGCATTCCAGGCCCCCTTTGGTACTTTCCTTATTTTATTTAGTGATCACAAGAATCAGTCTCTCTCACACACTTCTCTCTCTTTTTTAAAATGTCAGAGACGAATATTGAGATTCTGGAGTCCCTAAAACCTGTACAGTCAAACTTGGAGTTAACAGTATATATACTAGTACAAAAGTATACATGCAAATAATTATAATACAATAAGGGAAATAGATAAGGATTTTTCAGGTAGAAATGTGTACACTTGCGTGTGCATGCATGCCCAGGCTCGTGTGTAACTTACCTGATCGGTGTCAAGTCAAAGTGTGACCATCAAAGTAATCACATCTAAAGTGTAATTCTTGACTCTCCTTCCTCATGTTCCCTCAGCTCAGTGAATGACACTGCCACTCACCTATCAGCAAGCCCCTATGAGCTCTGCCTCCCAAAGTGCATCCCATTTTTGTTCACATGTCACCACCTACCTTCCACCACTTTATTCCAAGCCACCACCGTCTCACGTGGATGCTGCAAAAACACCAAACTAGTCCCCCATCCGTTTTTGCCTCCCTGCAGTCGACTCTGTACATAAGAGCCAACTCCTCCACGAGGCCTTCCTTAACACCACTCTATGGAATAGCACCTGTTCACTCTCTACTTCCCTTCCCTTGTTTGTTTCCTTAGCCCATACCATCACCTGTAGCAATTCATTATTATCCCTCCCCTCCACTGGAAGGAACGTCCCTTGAAGGCAGATTGTATCTTTTTTGTTTAAGTTTGTATCCCTAGAGCTGACGATAGTCCTGATGCACAGTAGGTACTCAGTAAATGTGTAATGAATAAATGAACAATCGAATATGAACATTTTTGCGTGATGGTCACACTGAGAATTTAAGTATTTTGTCACTGTCCATGCATATTTTATGACATATTTGACATTTTTTATCTGTGAATTTTAGAAATAATATTATTTCTAGAGTATTCTAGAAATTATAGAATAATAATATATTATTATTAGAAATGATATTAATTAAAAATCTGTCAGCGGTAACCTTTTGCTGGTTGGAATAGGAACTTTGTTCTTTAGATGTCGGCCAAATAGATTTTGGGCCGCTAGATTTTTTTGAACCCACTTGAGCTTCTTCTGTTTAGTCATGGTGTCTTTTTTTTTAAAATGCAGGTCCAGTAAATCATGTAAATGTTTAACCACTATGCTATACACCTGAAACTAATATAAACTAATATTGAGTGTCCACTGTATATATACACACATAATATTTTATTTTGGGAA
>NW_011914488.1:0-3229 GCF_000151845.1 Pteropus vampyrus | reverse complement strand
TATGTATTGAAAAGACTGCCATGTGGCCAGAGCGTCCCTCTGTGATGTAGCTTGTGATGATGAGCACAACATACATGGTTTTGCCCCCACGAAGCTGACAACCCAGTGGCGGGTCAGACTTTTAACACCACAGATAATTACATAATTAAATCTTGTTATAAGTGCTCAGCGCAAAGGAGGAAAATAACAGTGTTCTTATAAGAAAGAATAGCAGAGCAGGACTTTATAATTAGTCTACTGGACCAGGGAGGGTCCATTGACATTGTGATATTGAAAGGAAATCTGAAGAAGGGGTAGGAGGAATCAGGCAGGCAGAGGGACCAGGAAAGGGCTCTCCAGGCGGGAGAAAAGCAGGAGCAAAGGCCTGGAGGCTGGAAAGGGCAGAGCCCATGGGAAGGTCAGAAAGCCTGTTCACTGTGGTCAGAGCTTCTCGGCAGTTAGCGGGGTAGCCAGCTGCGGAGGTGCTGTGTGATCTGTTAGGCATTTGACATGTTTGAAGAATTTTATGAAGAAAAGCGATATTGTCCTACTTATTTATTTTTCAAATTATTCTAGCTGCTCTGTGGTGAATGTTTATCCAATTTTTTAAAACTTTTTTTTTCATAACCATTCTATAAGCAAGATAAGAAAAAACAAAGGCACCCCTTAAAAAAAAGAAAGAAGAGAATGTAAGTGTTGTCTCTCTGAAGTTCGAGTAGTCTGTACACCATGGAAATTTCCTGAAGTTCTGAAAAGGTAAATCCATTCGTAGCAAGGCTAGAGCTATGCTTCTGCCTAATAATGGCTCATAGTTTTTGAGTACTTATTATTTGCCACACATTTCATTAAGAAATTTGTATAGCTGTTTCTTTTTTTCTACTTTAAGAAATTAAATTCTTACAGCAACTTTATGCAGAGAATGCCATGATTATTCCCACTTGACAAACGGACTCGCTCAGTCCACCAAGGGGTCCGCTGGCTCCCAAAGTGTCCCCCTTCCCCTAAAATGGCTTGAATCTGGACTCAAATAGTTGAGGCTCCACATCAACTTGTGGACCTTTAAAGAGAGCTTTTCTTTTGTGTTTAGAAAAGGTACTTCAAGGTGTGAGGAGAAATTTCTGGGTGACCTGAAAACCTTATCAGGATGGGACTAGGGAATCACTTTTATCAGCCGCTTCTGTCTGCTGCTGCCTGGGCTCCCTTGACAACTGATGTCTTAAGAGAGGATAACCACTGCTGGTGATTCTCACCGACAATGTCAAGATTGGCTGAGCTGGAAACTTAGAGCATCTGGGTCAGCCCTTTGCCTTCAGACTGGGGTAAACCTAATCAGTCAACCCATCCATCAGTGTATGGGTATGTGGTGCAAGATGTTCAGAATCTAGTTGTGAGGTAGCATTTAGGTTCAAGACACAATTGGAGAATAATACTAGAACATTTATTAGATAGTAAAGCAAACATTCTTTCCTGGCCCGACACACACACACCAACAATTTATAATTTTAAATTTTATAATAATTAAAAAAAATACGGACTGCAAACAGTGAATTGAAAAGCAACATAAAAACTTTCAAAAAGACAATTTTTAAGAAATAACTTTTTTTAGGGCTCCCACAAGATCTCTTTGTGTTTATTGTATGTGTTCATGCTGATTTGCAGATAAGCTCACTACATCGCAAGCCGGCAGACAGATGGTCATTTCTTTCCATGTCTCTAAACTTTTCCCCTTTTTGTACAAATCAGATCTGGTTTGTACATATCAGTTCTTGGGGTGTTTACAATTATAGAAAATATTTATATATTCAATTATAATGTAATATCTACTCACTAAAGAAAACAAAGAAATTATAGATAAGCAGAAACAAACATCTCAAAGCTCCAAGTGCCAAATACAACAGATTTTGCTATTATGGGAAATTGTAATTTCTTCTACATCATCTTCTCTTTCATCTTTTTTTTTCCTGCTCAAATACAATGCTTATTCATAAATTGAAATTTAGAAGAGTTTAAGAACAAAAGCAGCAACTAGTTCAAAAATGCAAAGAAAGCTCTTATAGGTATTGATATTTTTGTCTTATACCTCTAGGCATTGTTTAATGTAAGCATTAAAATACTATGTAGATAACTTTTAACATTTGGCCACTGTTCCATGTTATCACATTGTTTTTTTAAAAATATTTTAATTACCTCATATCCTTTCATCTAGCAGATGAACTAAGGGTTATTTAATTGTCCCCTATTGCTGAGAATTTAAGTAGTTTCCAGGTTTGCATATTTATAAACAATTCTATGGTGATTATCTTTCTATAGAAAATATTATACATATATTACTTGCCAAGAGAATATTAACAGAAATGGAATTACTGTGAAGAAAAGAATGAACATATTTAAATTATAGGAAGATTTTTAAATTAATTTGTAAGTGAATTTTATAACCTTGTTAAAAAGCGACTCTTGTAAGACTTCCTAATAAGCACAGGATATTATTTTAAAAATAGTTTTATGTTAAAAAGGTTAAAATGATTCACATTTCATTGACTATTTTTATTAGTTGTTGAACTTGGGATTTCATGTGCCTATTTACTCTTATTTTTAACTGTATATTATGTCTGTGTCACTTTCCCATTTGTGTATTAGGGTTTTATCATTTTCTATGTCAGCTTGCTTAAGATCTTTATATGCTAAAAATATCAGCTTTTTGTTTAATATATATATAATATATTATATATATATTTGGTTTTTCTAACCTGATTCTTGCTTTTATTTTTAATAAACTTTTTTTTTCACAATAGCTTTAAAGTTACAGAAAAATCGCAGAGACTGTAGAGTTCCTATATATCCCTAAAGGAATACCGAACCTAGTTTCAGGGTTTTGGAGTATAGGGGGATTCCCAAGCAATTCTCTGACACCAGCTGAGTATCCTACAATTCAACTCAATTCTGGCACTATTTGCGCAAAGATAGCATCCGATACAGATGCAGGACAGGGCAAATTTCCCTGAGGTGGGGAGAGACCATGAGACCACACCCTGCGCAGAGAGATGGTCTTTTGGTGGAAGGTAGAAAGAATTCAACACGCACGCCAAAGTTAGAGTCAAAAGGAAGGTTTATTAGAAAAAGAGTAACACTCCACAGACAGAGCATGGTCCCCTCTCAGAGGCAGAGAGTGAGAGGGACAGTAAGAGGGACCCTGAGTGTTCAGGGAATTCAGTTTATATCATTCTTTAGTCCCCATTTCTTTCGATATGTG
>NW_011914487.1:0-2438 GCF_000151845.1 Pteropus vampyrus | reverse complement strand
CCTGGGGGACTCAGACCCAAAGCATTCAGGAACAAAACATATGGCATTCCTGAAGCAGAGTGGCACAGTGACATCTGTCTTTACAAACTTAACCGGCCGAAATCTGCTGCAGCTGCAGAATGGCCTGTCTTGGCATTTGCCACCCTCTGTTCATAAATTAACTTTTCAGCTGGGTTTAGGTATGGAAACCAGACAGTTTCTAAAGCAAAAGAGACCTTTCAAGCAGATCTAAAAAGCATATTCAGATACTGCAGTGAGTACTCATAACATTTAGCTATTTTGCTGATTAATAAAACAGTCATGTATTAGTCATAGAAACATGAAGCATCACAATTTCATATACAGTTTTGGGGAGAGATGTTGCTTTCTTGTCTGAAAAAGAACCTTCAAGTACGTAGCTAGGAAAAGCTTATGTCTGCAGCAGTGTTATATGCTTATCTCCTCCACCACCTTCATTGGCACTACTACTACCTCCTTCACCTCTCACTAAGGGCTGTCTTAGATGCTTTCGAGTGCTCCCGTAGCAATGGCCCATTGCAGCATCTTCATTCTGTTGTAATTCCCTTCCTACTTGCCTGTATCCTCACTAACGTGGAAAGTCAGTGAGGACAGAAATCACACTAATTTTGTTTACTGTCGTATTCCCCACTCATCGCTTAGAACCTGATACATAGCAGGCGCTCAGTGAGTGTCGAATGGACTAATAAATTCCTTCTATTCTTAGATCAGACTTCTTCTCTTTCTTTACACACACTTTCCTCAGCCTTGGCATGTGCTTCCTGGCCTCAGACTCTACGGTCCCCAGATGGTTCCTCGTAACAGAAATTTTCTCAAAATTCAAATTTGGTTCATACATGTATTAACTGCAAAAGGAGTACACTTATAACATACATGCCGTTGGGTAGTGGGTTTGTTCAGTGCAGCCAAAGGTGAGAAGAAGATTCCTCTTTCCTTGAGACCATAGAAGAGACAGAAATATTTTAGAATCAACTGACATCAAACTCTTAATATTCCAAGGGTTTTCCTCTATCTAAATCATGTTACTAAACTCTCTCTACCCTATCATTTCTGCTTTTGAAAAACATTATTATGAAAGTAGCTACTATTCATTGTTAAGGTAACAAAAAGGGGGCCAGGAGTACAAAGAATGAAGGCAAGAGGAATACCAAAACCTTCGTGGTGTCGATGTCCACATAGTGACTATCAACATGTTTCCATCTGACTTTTTCTCCTAGTTCTTCTTTCCCAGGAGAGTTTTATGAGATAATACTATCCCCTTAAATGTTGGGTTTTTTCCCTAGAATTCTGACATATTTGTCTCATTTTTCTCATTTTACATACTGTTCCTGGCTTATCTGTTTACTTCCAAGGCTTTGGGTACCCTATAGGTAATTTAAATGTCCTTAGACTTGAACTGCTACTCTCTTCTTCCCCAAAGGCCTAGCCATTGGGATAGGCACACAAAGATTACCACCCAGTTACAACATGCTGTTTATTAATGGCATTAGCAGAGCAGAGCTCTAGTAAAAGCTGGAATGGAAAACATAGCTCCGAACCTGCTACTTCCCAGCCTTGAACCCTGAGACTTAGTTATGCTTGAAGTTGGTGAAAAAAATAAAGGCTGGTATGGCATGGGCAACCCCAAAACCACTTACACTATTACCCACATGGACAAGAATCAAAGGCCAGCCTTACCATTCCCAGCACAGAGAATATATGAATAACCAAAATATTCCATCTACCTACGTTATGGAAATTAATAAATTTTACTCTATAGACTAGTCCTTGGCATTCTCAGCCATTATCCTTACTTTTTTTTATTATCTAGCCTACATAAAGCTGTTAAAGTAATTCTTTTCAAGACTGGGTATTTTTTCTGGGGAAAGTATTTGTAATAGCTTCTTTTTAACTTATGATTTTATTCAAATGAAATATCTGCAGGCAGAGTAATCTCTGGAATATTAAATATTTGAAAAGTTTACATCATATGGAGTCAGAGAGCTGTCCTCCAGTTGTGAATCTACCAATTCTCAACTGGGTGACGTAGAGTGAATTATGTTTTCTGACTGCAATTTTTCATTTGCAAGATGGGTAGGATGATAATACCTACTTCATAAGATTATGGTGATTGACCACATACTGGGACACAAAGATAGCCTCAAGAAATATAAGAGGGTTGAAATCATACCAACCATATTCTCTGATCATAATGCTTTGAAACTAGAGATCAACTGCAAAAAGAAATCAGGAAGAACCACAGATACTGAAGAATAACTGGGTCGGAGAAGAAATAAAAAGAGATCAAGAGATACATAGAAACAAATGATAATGATAGTACAACATATCAAAACTTTTGGGACATGGCAAAAGTAGTCATAAGAGGAAAGTTCATATCATTACAGGCCTATCTTCAAAAACAAGAACGAGCCCAAATATGA
>NW_011914486.1:0-1522 GCF_000151845.1 Pteropus vampyrus | reverse complement strand
AGGGGGAATCAAATATCATCAATGGATGACGTTTATAACGTTCATGAGTCAAACGACTATATAGTCTATAAGGTAAACTATCCTATAATTCATTCATAGTCAGTACAAATGTCATCCCAAACCCCTGTAATTTGTGTAGAAATCAGCAAATTGATCCTAAAAAGTCACAGAGAAATGCACGGGATCTAGATAGGCCAAAAATCAGTCAGCTACACACAAATGTAGGAAGTCTGATAATATATGACCACTAATGCTTAGAAATAGTACAGTAATTTGGAATTTGTCAAGGTAGACAAATATGTCAATGAAGCACCACAGTGTTTCGAGCTCGCCCGCCACACAAATATGGACACTTGATTTGAGACCTTGGTGCAAAGGGAACCCAGTGGAGAAGGAATCATGTTTTTAAAAAGTGGTGCTACAGTATCTTAAGCATTCTAAACAGAAGGGAGGGAGAGGACGAGGGAGGGACTCACATCCATACTTCACCTTCTTTACAAACTCCCACTTTAATCAGATGTCACATACACATGTAAACACACTCACTATCAAAATTGCAAACGAAGAGATAGAAAAACTTCATTTCTATCACCAGTACAGATACTGGTAATAGAAATGAAGTCTCTCCCTCTCCCCGCCCCCCCCCCCGTATGTGTGTGTGTGTACTCGTGTTTGCACATATATGAGGAATAAGGGCGTGCCTTAAGAAGGCTAAAATGTAGCTGGAGGTCAGCCTTCTGTAAGACACACCCTACTTGTTTGGAATTTTCTTGAAACTAATGACACCCATCTTAAGAATGAATCAACCAAACAGAAATGGGGCTCACTGTAGCCATGTCATGAGCTAAAGCGGGCATGACCGTGACATGCCTTGCCAACAACGAACATGCGTCCTGATGGAAGGGGTGACCAGATGGTGGAGGTCATCTGTTTGGAAGTAGGAACTGGAAAATGGAAGGATTCGCTTTTAGTGACACCTGTCTGTAACCCAGGTGTCCCTCTTAAATGCCCAATATAAATGGTACTCCTTTTAGTTAAGACCTGTAGGTAGATGGAGGAGAAGTTAGGCAGCTGGTGTAGAAACCATGCTACAACCGTCAATATATTTTCTGATCCAAAAATACATGTCACCTAACGGAATTCCTTCTTGAGTTGCGGATTTATTTTTAAAGTATCACAAAGGTATAGAAATTAGATCCGATTTGGTAATAATACATTTAATAAATCATGTTTATGGAAAAGAATAGAATTTAATTAGTTTGAATCCGCTAGGAAAAGGCGGGATAAATGGTCCTGACAGTGCCTGCCTGGAGCGGAGCAGAGCAGAGGGTACCGGCTGCAGCCCAGGAGTGAATAGAAGGACATTTCTCCTGATTTTTATTCAGAAGCTCGAGTGATTGTTTTTCCCTGAACTTCCCAGGTTTTCGATGCCGTGATTCCCGTCTCCTGTCTGTAGACAGCACATAATAAATTTGAATGTGTTCAGAAGCTTGATGATACACTACCAATAATACATTTGAGC
>NW_011914485.1:0-1497 GCF_000151845.1 Pteropus vampyrus | reverse complement strand
CCAGCGACCTGGCAGAGAACCCCTCTGAAGTCCCATTGGCAACTCCTGGCCAGGGACTTCAGGACTATCTATTTCCTAAAGATTAATAGCCCCTTGTTAGAGAGCGTTTTTTGTCCCACTAGCCCATCCAAAATGCTCAATTCAAAAGGTCCACAGATGCCCAAATCCACGTAGGGGGAGAAAATGCAGAGAGATGGGAAGATGCGCCCAAGGTTACACAGGAGGCGCCTGGACAACAAAGATGCAAAGCCAGGTGGGCACTGGGTGTCCTGGCTTAGCTATCAGTCTTTGATTTTATCACTTCCTTCCTCTGCTCAAAGATCTTAAATCTCAAAGATCTTAGATTTTAATTCAAGGATGGGAGGCATGGTACGGTCCAACCTAACATGTACACTTTTCTTAAGTAAGAAATTGAGAACTGTCATAGCGTAGTTTACCTTTTTTTAAAAAGCTTGATTTCATTGTATCACTTTACATGATGCATGCCTTTTTTTTCCTTTCTTTCACATTTTATCTTTCTTTAAAAAATAACAAAACCTAATAGAACATTGACTCTTTAATATCTCTGAACTCTAATACAAATTATATTCTTTAGGAAATCATTTCTTTTGTTTTTATTAAACAAGTAGCAAGAGCATTTGTGTTACAGCAATAAACAATTACTTCTAAAAAAAAAAAAAAGAAATTACTCTCACCCCAGTTATAATTCTAAGTTCCTTCAACACTGGTTACAGTCAGAAATATTTTTCCCAGAGTTAAGAAATCATTAAAAAGAAGGAAAAAAGGTGACCGTGGTCAATATCCAAAGGTCTGTAATTTGACCTAGGTGACCTATGTCTGTCCGCTAGTTCATTCATTCAACAAATGTGTCACGTCCTCCTGAGCATTTGGCGCTCTTCCAGGGCCTGTGACTGTCTCCTGCGGCAGACCGTACACCGATTCCAGAGGTGCAAGGGCTGACTTTGATCACCAAGGTGGCGAGTGACTTAGAGATACTGTTTAGATGTTGCATTAAACAACTTTCACAAAAATGTACAATCGAACCCAAGTTTGAGCACCGTAAGGACTTGGGCTCATCCTCAAAGAAGCTTTGGTTAGGGGGTACTGGGACTTTTAAGAAAATCTAAACCAAAGCGATTCAATAGTTGAAGGTGTTGGGTAAGATGGACTACTGCCCATAACATCAGGTCCTCCAGAGGTGGGAGATGGGCACTGACAATGCCCAGCTCGGTCGGTTGGTACTTGCTGCCTGCAGGGTTCACCAGGGAAGAAAACGCCGTAGTAGATAGTGATGACTGACATTGACATGGTACGGGGGAATGATGGTATATGTGCCACATAATTGCCACCTCTGCTGTTTCTTCCTAAAGAGCCATCATTAAGGGAAGGGACCACATTTAGATGAAAGCACGATGGATTCCTGGAAACCATGGGAACAGCTGCTTTGATCCAGCTGTGAGGCATAGAGTGGATGAGCAGAAAAGAAAAGGGATATGA
>NW_011914484.1:0-1958 GCF_000151845.1 Pteropus vampyrus | reverse complement strand
CTTCTGCTCGCGCCCGGGCGGCGGCGGCGGCGGCGGCTCGCGGTAGCCCCGGGGCCGGCCAAGCGAGAGCGGTGCGAGCCGGGGGCCGCCGAGGCCCTCTCGCGATCCGGCCAGGGGCGCCACGGGCCCGGACGCCCCTTCATTCTTTTGGGTGTCGCCGCGGCCTCCAGGCCGGAGCTGGGGGAGGGGAGGCAAGGCGGGTGTTGGGTTACAGGCGGTGAGTCACGGCCCCCCTCCCGCCGCATGCGCACCCCTCCCGCCCCGCCAGGGCCAGCACCCCCGCCTCCAGCTGGGGGAGGGCTACCAGCCTGGGGCAGCTGCGCGCAGCGGAGAACCCCAAGAAGGGCGCTTACACCCGGGCCCCGCGCCCTCCCCGAAGAAAGCATGAAGGGAGGACTGGAGGCTGAATCTGGGGCCCGCCGCCAGACTACCGGCCCTCCGTCTCTATCCAGGGCTCTGGCCGGGGCAGCTGTCTGGGAGAGGAGGAGAGGGGGGTGTGGAAGAGATGGGGCGCTAGAGGCACCAGGACGGAACTGGGCGCCCACCCTGCCTGCCAAGTCTGCCGTAGGAGGTGGGCATGCCAGGGACCTCGGACAGAGCAAGTCCCGGGGCCTCGGGGGGCTGCTCAGCAGGAGGCAACTTGCAACCTCTTGGCCCCTTGGGCCTTGCGGAGGGGGTAGGAGGAGGTTCCTTTAAAAGAGCTAGACCCTAGGGATAGTAACAGAGACTGCACTCCACAAGCTGAGGGTCAGGTAGCGAGGGCCTCAGACCGCAGCCAGGCTGTCCCCCACCCCTTTTCCTAAGAAGCAGCAAGGAAAAATGAGGAAAAAGGGAAGAGAAAAAGAGGCCTTAGGGAAATGTTTTTTTTAATATATATAAATGGTGCAGCCTACGGGGATAGGAAGGGTGAGGTATGAAGACTGTCTGGTGCTTTCTGCACATTGCCTGATGGTTCTTTACTTTTTCACTAGTGAACCCGGCTCCACCTTCCTCTGCAGCTCTCAGGTTCACCCCTTCTGCATTCCTGCTGTCTTCACTCCTGTCTATCCCTATCACCTTACCCTGGACTCCTGCAAGGGCATGTCCTCCCAGTAAGCCCCCTCCCTGCTGCCAGAGTAATGGCCTAATAAACACTGCAGTCATCACATCCTCCATGCCTGTCCCTCTGCCACACTCCAGTGCTTGATATTCTTATCTGTCCAAACTTCTCTTCTACTGCGACTTGACATAAACCCCTCTACCCCTTCCTGCCTTCCCCAGGAACACACTAGTTATTGCATAATAGAGACACAGAGGCCATGTTTATTCAACTCCTATTCTGTCCTTCACACTTGCAGTGCCTCCCTCCTCCCATCCCGAAACTGTATTCTGCATTTATACAAAGTTTGTAGACATGGTGCATGTAGAGTAAAGAGAGTGAGTAATATGCGGGTTGAGCCTGGCTCCCGGGTGGACAGGCTGTATGACCTTGGTCAAATGACAACCTCTCAGAGCTTTGGTTTACTCTTCTTAAAATATGGATTAGTGGATCTGTTTTACAGGTAAACACATTTGTGTCTGTAGTGGTAATTAAAATTGCTCACTGGATATTTTCTGGTTCTTTCCCTCCCCAGAGATGTCATAGGAATTCACTACGTCATCCTCTTGAAATTAGATGTGCCATACGACTTGCTTAGACCAATGGAATAAGAGCAAAAGTGATATGCATTGCTTTATAGAAACTTAAGAGTCAATGGGTAGAACCCATGCCCTGACAATTCTGAAAAAATAATCTTGGCAATCTTATCTTGACAACCATGGAAGTACAGAAATAGAGCCTCCTCCAGCCAGCCTGGGTCTCTGTAAAGATGGCAGAGCACTCCCAGCTAGCCTGCATTGGAAAAGTAGTGTGAGCAAATATTAACTCGTGTGGTGTTAAACCAATGACATTTGGGGGATTGTTTGTCACAGCAACATAA
>NW_011914483.1:0-2059 GCF_000151845.1 Pteropus vampyrus | reverse complement strand
TTCAAAGTGGTTCTGTTTCCAAAAGCCTGGCAATTTAGTGGTAACTTCATACTGTTCCCCCAGGATTTATCCCTGGAAGAATTTAGAGACAGAGATAAATGATCGATAGGATGAATAGTTTAGGCAGATAGATATGGATGGATTGGATGGAGGGATGGATGGATGGGATGGATGGATGGATGGATGGATGATAGATGGACAGGAGAAGACAGGGGAAGGGGGTTTTTTCTCCATTCCTGTCATGATTTTACATACTTGTGCTGTAGCTTTACCATCAAAATCAGCCTCTCTCTGGCTCCTCACTCAGTCCTGCCAAGGGAGGAAGTTTCTGCTGTCTATTTGTTTGCCCCTTTCTACCAATACCAATTCATTCTGTTCTTTCTACGACCCAGAGAGGCTGACCCCTTGACCAGGGTCCCCTTGACTTCTGGCTTTCCACTGGGCCCAGCCAAAGGAAGGCACCAGAAAGTGTCCGAGGGTGAGAAGCACCCTATATGTTAGAAGTTTCTGCATACATCCACGGCCATGGATCCTACCCTATCACCCCCTCCATGGCTACAGCTTCTCCAAACCGAAAACTTCCTGGCATGCTTAGGGGAGGTTAGTGCTTCCAGCTTGCTAGCCTTAGCGTGCCACTCATTGCATGTTTGCTCCTTAACTCTGCCCACACCTCTGTAATACTATTCCCTGCTCTTTATTTAGATCTTCCTTTCTGGTTCTTCAGGCTCTCTCAGGTACACATATATACAAGTACTCACACATACACACACATACACACAGATATATACACATAGTCATATATATACACGTACACATACATATATACATATACACACGCAGATATATATGTACACATACACATATATACAAGTACTCACACATACACACACATGCACACAGATATATACACATAGTCATATATACACATGCACACATACATATTCATATACACACATACACACATACGTGCACATACACTTATATACACATGCACACACATATATACATGCACAAATATTCATATACACACATATACATATACACATACACATATACACACAGGCTTACATGCATGCACATACACACACACACACACACCAAATACTGGGAGAACACAAGCCAAAGTGCTCACAGTATTTTTTCTGGGCAACAGGTGATTGTTTCTGTTTTTCCTTTATGCATTTCTGTTTTCTATGACTTTATTTCTGTAATTTTTTTTTTCCCCAAAAAAATGTTGATCTGTTGGTGAGAAGAGAGAGCCGATGAGGGTGTATGGGATGTATGTATTTAGGAGTCAGAAGGTTCTTCTTGTTTCCCCTGAAATCACAGTAGAAAGAAGGGGGGCCTCCCTGCCTCTGCAAAGATGCCTTCCCAAACCCTCCCATGGCCATCACAGAGCACTGAGCCAGCCTCTTGCGACAAGGCCACCTTAAGGCCTTAAGCATAGGAAAGGCCCTCAGAGCCCTTCCATGCCCCCAAAATGGCCAGAAGTGGCAGCTAGCCCTCTGCCTGGGCCTTTGTCTCCAAGTAGCCTCTGCTCTCCTGTGGACCGAACCTCCCAGACCCCTTCCCCCATCTGTAGGAGGAGCCAAATATGAGGACAACCTGGACTTCCCAGGCAGCCTGGATGAAATCAGGAGTCAGAACAAGATCACCAGGCAAGAAGGGCGAACGCCCCTTACCCAGGCAGGGGCCAGGCCCACAGAGCCCTCCAGCCCTCACTAGAGCTGTGCATGAGAAAAAAGCATTTCCCATGACCCAGGTCCTCACTTCCTTACTCTCACCATCACCCCGCCCCACTCCACATGTGCTCAGCTCAATTCTCTCTCAGGACCTGCTCTGAGATCCCAGACCTTCTCAGGCAACAATAGCAGGTCAGATGGAAAAGTGTTGCTGCTCCCAGGGGTATTTACATCTTAAATAAAGGAATCACGGGAAAGCAGCCCCAAAGAGAGCCTTTAATGGAGGAATTTCAGGACACCGTTGGCGCAGTCTGTTGAGAAGCAGAGGATGTCATGCTACCCTTGCACCAGACCATAATCAACTTCCTATGCATTGA
>NW_011914482.1:0-2948 GCF_000151845.1 Pteropus vampyrus | reverse complement strand
AAAATATATATATAAATGTCTAATCACTATGCTATATATGTGAAACTAATAGACAATAATACTGAATGTCAAATCTAGTTGAAAAATAAAAGTTTTTTAAAAAGATGCTTGCAAATATTTTCTGATAGTTTTGAATATTAAAGCAAAAAAAAATTGAGTTATGAAAAAGTATTCCTCTTAAAAGAGCATCTTATTTAATAAAATATTTCCAAGTGGAAGAAAAGTAAAGAGTTATGCACATAAGAAAATGGATCTAAAATAATTATCACGTAATATGGATATTACTAAAACAGAGTCATTTAAATAAACATTTTTCCTGATGTGTACCTAAATCACACAAAAATAATTTAAAATAGCAACAACTTTAAGAAGTCAGTGCTGTCTCATTAGGTAAAATCAGTTCAGAAAGTGGGCTGCACCATGCACTGAACAATAGTCAATAGGCCTGTAGGGTGATGTAGGGTGCACTGTTATATAGTAGTGTAGGTGTCCTCTAAAGGAAAACATCCTATTTCGATTTCCCACATTTAACTTGAGGAATCATTAGTAAGCAAAGACAGCTGATTTTAATTGTTCAGAATGGTACACAAGGAGAATGACAATCTCAAAAGTAAATTCTTTTCCCCCTCTGAATTAGTCAATGAAAGTTGATAATACCATAGTCATCAGCCTACAAGAGAAGAAACAAATTTTAAGGTGAGATGAATGAAAAGAGAGCGAATGGGGAGAAAACGGTTTTGATCACCAGATGACTAAAAACGAAGGAAAATTGAGATAAACTAATATTAGAAAATTTAAATGGTTAGGGCAAAATTAATAGATGTGAAAAGCAGCAAAGAAGTTAAAGAGGTTACTTATAGGAAAACTGACTTTCTCATTTTTATTATTACCTATAAAATTAGACTCAAGGAACTATAGATTGCACAATTACTTCTCTGATACAAAATGTGACTTTAAAGTCAAGAGATTTACTCTGAAAGCTATGAAAGAAATTCAATCTCATTAATTTCCTGACATACCTTAGATATGTTAACTACAGAACATGTAATGAATGCATTTCGAAACAGTCTAAATTTTACTCTACTTCAAGGAAATAAAATTATTCTTTGAAATTACAAAATGATTCATTAGAAGTAAATGTTGAAAACTAGTGAACTATAAGAAATTTCATTTTTTATATTTGCTAATATCTGAAAATTATTTCCAACAAACAACAGAATAATTTATATGAACAAACTTAATGCATTAATCAGGAGGTAGAGTTGGTCCAAAAGAACCATAAATTCAACAGATGTCACAAACTCATTCTCCCTCTCACCTAAATAGCTCTTCATCTTAAAAAAAAAAAAAAAAAAAAGCGTGACTATCGGTAGCATGAGTTTGTGATTTTTTAAAATCAAATAACTATGAAAAAATCCAAAGATGTTTCACTTTTTGAAAACTAATAACTAAGAAAGATCACAAAGAGGCTTCACTTTACCGCAAATGGATTTGAAACTCTCTCCTTAATGTTAATTTTGCAATCAGAGGAGAAGCAGCTCAGAGCTACTGCAGCTCCCTGTGACAGGACTCTCCAAAGGAGATGAATGAGATCATCCCATTGATAAGGTCACAATCGATCTGAAGCAGACCTTTTTTAAATTAGCAAAATGTTACAGCACTTCAGTGAGTGTCACAAACAGCCTTTCTCTATGAAAAATGCAGTGACTTATGGAAAACTAATTTTTAAATTAAAAATTTGTCTCATAACAAAAAAAGTGTCACTACACCTATTTTTCTCCAATTAATTATTATATCCGAGACATACATTCTCAAGGTAACCTACTCTTATGTTTGGTTTCAGATAGCCTACCTCCCAAAGAGCTTTAAAAATAAGTTGTGCCCACCAATTAAAATCAATGTCTATGTCTATAAATTGTCAAAAGAAAGTTTCCTCAAAACACTAATTGATATTCTTCTTAAATAAAATTCTGATCTTATCAAAATGAAAACATCTTTAGCAATACCTGAAATTACTTAATTCAAAAACCAATGACCTCTTGAATTAATCTGAAGAAAGTAAAATCAACACTACAGTGGACAGACGAAATGCTTGACTTTTGTAAAGGCTTGACTTTAAAACTATCAAGAATTTAACCATCTTGTGGCAAGAGAAGTCAATTTCTTTTTCCTTCAAGTAAAAATTATTATAATAACTCTTCCAGATATATATATATACACATGATAGATGGATGGATGGAAGTATAGACAGATATAGATAATTTTATTATTATCTTTAGAAAAGCAATTTTTAAAGTAGAAATCTGCTTCAGAAAGACCTGGGATACTTCTTAACAATTCAGACTCCTGAAATCTCTGCAGGTATGTAGAGGGATCTACAGTTTTACTCTGCTTCCCATGCACTTATTTTGCACAATAAGGTTTCAGAACCAGTGCGGTAGAAGGACTCGGCTGGCCACCTCACTTGTGCACACCTTGGTACTGGTAATCTCCAGCTTCCTTTCCAAAGACACGAGGTGTGTAGTGGTCTGAGGTGAGGTAGAAGGAAGGCTCCAACTCTCAGTCTTCCCTTTCAAATTTAACTTTGGCCAAGTTACTTCAACTCCCTGAGATTTGGGCTCCCTATCTTGAAAATAAGAATTTTAGTACTTCAAGAGGTGCTTTTGGTATTAAAGAAAATTTATGTTAAATGTCTGGCACACAGGAGGTTCTCAAAGATAGTATTATTAGTTCAATCCCCACAGTGACAATTAATTTGTTCTGCAGCTGGACCACCGAATGTACCTCAAAACAGTAGCCAATAAAAGAAACTATTCTGGGGTGATATGCTCCTAACTCCCCAAGAGAAGATGATCTGATGAAACCCTAAGAAGAAGTCAAGAGAAGCACTAAGAAGAAATGGTTCCAAAACAAAGGTAAATTCTTGGATTTTCTCTGTGCCCAAATCT
>NW_011914481.1:0-2369 GCF_000151845.1 Pteropus vampyrus | reverse complement strand
ATGATTGTAAATATTTTACCATTTTTAGGTGCCTTTCATTTGTAGATGATTTCTTTGCTGCACAGAAGCTTTTTCTTGATGTATGCACACTAGTTTATTTTTGCTTTTGTTGTGTTTGTTTTGGAGTCAGATCCAAAAATATCATCGCCGAGACTGATGTCAAGGAGCTTACCACCTAGATTTTCTTTTAGGAGTTTAATGGTTTCAAGGGCAGACTCTTAAACTCTGTGTCCTCTGAGGATCTTGCTGGGATATGGTTATGGGTATTGTTAGGGTAGGTCTAGAGTAAGCCTTGCTCTAGATCAAGCTCTTTAGTTTCAATGCATGATCCTTCAGGTGTCTCAGCTGGTACCCAGCCTTGCTGAAAGATTCACAGACTGGAGCATGGCCGGAAGAAGTCTCTTCAGTGGTCTAAGGCAGGGAGAACAGTTGAAGGGACTGGGTTAGAAAAAGACTTGAGTAGGACATGGGAGTGGATGATACATGGGAAGGTCTGTCACTTCACAGGGAGGAGGGATAATATCTTTGTGGCCTTGGGTGCCAGACCTAGGACTGATAATTGGCAACTAAAAGGAGACAATTTTCAATTCAAAATAAAAGTAAAATTTTTAATTCTTAGAATAGTTTAAAGGTGAAATGTCTAGGAAGAGAGTTTGTTGTCTTTAAAGGTAACTCAGTAAAGGTTAAGTGATCCTTGTAGGGAATGTTGAAGGGGTGACACACATATCAGATGAGGATTGAATTTAAGGACTTTAGTAGTTTCTTCCAATATAGCATTCTTTGGTTCACTGAAATTGAGTTGTTTAGTAATGACACTAGTCGTTTATTCATTGTAGCACAGTAAAGGAATCCTTCTTTATGTGTTAATGGATAGGGCATGATTTGAAGAAATAGACCTGTATTTGAATCCCTGATTTGCCATATTCTAGCACACTTTCTGAGAGAACTCAGGTGGTTTTCTAAGCCTCAGTTTTTTCATTTTTAAAGTGAGAATGCTTCAATATCCACCTTCTGACATTGTTGTGAATATAAGTATTTGGTAGATACCTGACAGACAGTGTGCTCCAGGAATATTTGTCATTAATATTAGTGGTGTTGTTGTGATTACTATTATTAGACAGCTTAAAATTTATATTGGTTATTTCTGTTTCTAAGAATTTATCTTAAAACATATTTTTTTTAAATTTATAAAAAACATTCATGGCTACACACAAAGTATAGCCATAAAAATGTTCATTATGATCCTATAATATGTATATTTTTATTATTATAATAAGATAACACCCTAACACTATTTGATAACCAAAGTTCCTTCTAAGTATGGTGATTATGAGGAATTTTATTTTTATTGTTTTTTTCCCCTCCTTAGCTCTCTACTATAGATATTGTGTTATAAATTATAATTATAACAATACATTTATTATTGTTATAATAAAGCATGTAAGAAAAGAGTTGATTTCTCATCCTCAGGGGTGATTTATCACTAGTTGGTCCCTGGATGGTGAGGCAGGGAAGATGCCAGCATCAGATGGGAATAGAGATGGATAATCTTAAGGTTTCTTTGTATCCTGAAGAATGTTTTTGGGTCAATGAGTGGTACAAATAGTACGTGCTATAGATTAAAAAATGGTAGGGCTCTCTAGATGAGCTTAGGGAGGAGGTGAGCCTGTGGGCTGGGAAAAAGAACTGTATTTTCTAGAATCCTAGACCATATCTGAAATCCATGAAGGAGTCTGACATCTCTGTGTCTTGGAAAATGCAGCTGTTGGGTATCAGGTAGCAACTTCTATTTTGGGTTTTTAAAAATCCCTGAAATTTTTATTTGTAGTGAGAAACTGAGGAGAAACTGAGTACAGGAAATACAAGGAGTTCAGAAAGAGCCCTGCTGTGAAACTGCAACAAATGATACCCTAGCTGCTATCAGTTCGCTAGGCACAGTAAACTGTCCCTGATGTGTGTCAGGAGATTTTCCTTTATTTAGAGATTTGAACCACACTTCTAAATCTCATGTATTATCATTTTACAAGCCTTTTCTAAAAGGCCGAAGTATCTGCCCTCAGTTTCTGGACTTCTGCAGGGCAACATTATGAAATTGGAGCAGCTGGATGTTGACAGGTGACTTGAAATTGTGACAATGACAGTTATGACCTAGTGTTGAGCAACAACATCTTGACTGAGGATCAGTTCTTTATTTAGATATCAAGGAAAGTCTTTTATCTGATACATTTTGGGACACCAGGATTTTGTTTGAAGGGTGGGAGTTTTGAGTTGGGTGGGGAGTGAGGCGTAAAGGGTGGGCGGGATGGGGTAGGATAACTTACTTTCTTCTTCACATTGATTATGCGGTGGTTATATATTTTCCTAAACAC
>NW_011914480.1:0-1551 GCF_000151845.1 Pteropus vampyrus | reverse complement strand
GGACATCGCTGGTCAAAGGTAGAATAAAGAGAATAGTGAGAGATCAGCTGTCCGTGTGAAATCT
Organism: Pteropus vampyrus; assembly: GCF_000151845.1. Lineage (NCBI taxonomy): Eukaryota > Metazoa > Chordata > Mammalia > Chiroptera > Pteropodidae > Pteropus > Pteropus vampyrus. Next base: position 1,487 of record NW_011914480.1, on the reverse strand, counting down.
GCCCGGGCTAGTGAACTGAAGGAGGGCAGATATATTAAAAACGGTACCAACTGGATAAAGTACTAAAGTAGCAGAGGACTGGAGAAGAGAAAATATGCTTCCAAATGTGTTTCCAAAAACAGGAAGAGAGAAATGAACCTGTCAGTTGTTATTCTCTCAATTTAAAGTTAATCTCAAATGAAACGGAAAAAAAATATTGTAAGACAAAAGGCATGTCTTGCAAGAGAGTTAATGAGGTTGTGAGAATCAAGTTTAATAAATCATGTTACAAAATTTACATTATGAAATTGAGGGTAAAAAAAAGGTAATGGAATTTGATAATTAAATTGCTACACTAAAATAGTGGACCTGTGGTTTAAAAGAGTCATTAATCCAGAATGGTAAAGATCCTGCTTCTAGGTTTTCAGCCATGCCTCAAGGCTTACTACTGAGACTGAAGTAGAAATTTCTTCTGACTCTCACTTGAAACTACTTTGTTTTTTGCATATGTATTTAAAAATATTTGTAGTCATAGTATGGACTTAATTTGTGTTCTCATTTTTTCTCAATTAATGTAAAGTTACCCTGAGTGGTTGGTTCATGTTACCATAATTTTTATGACTACATAATATTCTACCTGAACTTTACCTATACTTTACCATACCTTGTGTTAGATATTTTAGTTATTTAAAAGGGCATTTTTGCTATTACAAATAACCTGCTATGAACATCTTTGCATAGAATATCTTTTTCCCTTATTTTGATTATTTCCTTAAAATATTTTTCGATAGGATGAATGAAAGAAATGAGCATCTTGATGACTCTTTATCTTTACTGAAAAATTGCTTTCTAAAACATTTCTACAGTTTTTATCTGATGGAGTAAGAGCGTGCATAATGAGGTAATATTGTGTGATGGATTTCCTAGATTTAACACAAGTGAAAGTGATTCTCACCTGAGATAATACTGAGTCATCTGCACCACCAATGGAATCTTGTTTTCAAAAAATATTTTTAACGAATTATTATAGACAAAAGAAAGTAAAGAAAAGCATCTGCTAACCAGAAATTTTAGATAGCCTCCAATAGAAGGGCTTATTTTTTCAGGTTTATATTGTCTATATAAGCATTTTGGAGTATAAAAATTAGAGTGTAAATACCATTTTAATAAATTGAATTTTGTTTTGTATAAGATAGCACCTAAAAATGTTTCACACATAGTAGGACTCATTAATATTTGTAGGTAAATGAAATGTTGTGGGAAACTTGGCACTGAAAATAACCCTGAAGTGAATGTTTTTTTTGATCATGTGGTGGAAATTAGACTGTTCTGCTTGAAATTTCAGATATTTTTCCACCCAGGTTTTCTTAAAATGAGGTATGCGTCTGCAGTTTACTGTTACAGCCAATATTTGCAAATACTGTAACAAAAAACTGTTTAAACAGAAAAACAAATATTCAGTCTTTCACATCCCAACCCATGTGGAAAAGGGAAATACTTTTTAAAAG
>NW_011914479.1:0-1433 GCF_000151845.1 Pteropus vampyrus | reverse complement strand
TCACACATCCTGTCGATTTTACCTTCAAAATGCCTCTCAGCCCACTCACTTTTCTCCAGGTTCACCCACCTAGCAGTGCCACAATCCACCCGCCTCCGTCTGGTGACCGAGGGTGACCGGTGCACACAGCGCTTCCCTCACTTCTGCTCTTGCCTCAGTCGGACCCACCAGTCCCTCTCTGCTGAGGCTGGTCTCAGTGGTGATCTGACTGCACCACCACCCAAAGGTCTTCCTACCGCCCTTAGAACAAGGACAAATTCCCTTCCTCGGCCTACAAAGCTCTGAGGGGCCTGGTGCCCACTCCTACCCCTCATTGTCACCTCAGCGTCTTCCCTCCACTTCTGAAATTCACTTCTCTCCTCTCTTACAGCTGCTCCTTCAGGCTCCCAATCTTTGGGAATAAGTCACCATGCCCCCACCATTAGGCACCTTCAGAAACCCCAGGCATCTCTCTTTTATAGCATTTATAATTTTAAATTTTATGTTAAATTCCAGTTCATTGATTCATGTCTGTCCTCTCAACCCCCGCCTGTAAACTCCATGAGGTCAGGGAGTAAGTATTACGGTCCATCAAGCACTGTGACTAGTATAGAGTAATCACCCAACAGCAGCTAAATAAATGACTGACCAATAATGAAGGAATAAATTCTTTATTCTAAGATGATATCCTTCCTAGTTTGGGGAATTAATGTGCCCTAACTTTTATGAAATGATGATGATAATAGATGGCATTTCTTATTCAGCAAAATTAAATGTCGATGATTGAATTGAGGGTCCTTCCATTCAAAACTCTAAAGATGACAAACGACGGCTAGAAGCCCGAGGACAGATTCAGATAGAGAGAGACCTAGATACCTAACTGAGGAACAGGTGCCCAAAAGTTCAGGGGATCGAGTTAAAACTTTCCTAATTCCTTCTGATTCAGTGCCTTTCCCTCGTCCATCTCTTTCTTGTCTGAGGGGCTCCACATACATTCTCTCATGCGGGGCTCTCTATGAGGTTGGAGAGAAAATTCTCCGAGGTCACCCAGCTGGTTAGTAGCAACTTGAGGTCCAGAAACTCATCTATGCCTCCATCCACACAGCTCTACATCCAGGAATGTGCGATTGTCCTAAATATCTAAAAGACAACATAACAAATACACAGGTAAAAAGAAACAGAAAACGAACAAACAAACATACAGTCTAGGTCTCCCTGGCTGGCTGACCTTGGCTGCTTTGCACAAAGTAGGTGCTCTGTGAGTGAGTGAGTGAGTGAGTGAGTGAGTGAGTGAGTGAGTGAGTGAATGAATGAATGATTGGTCACTGGCCTCCCTTCTGGGACTTAAACAGCTTTCATGATGTATAGCCCACAGTTCACAGGATCACATTTAACAGTCTCCAGAGTCCTGTCATCTGTGGCCTAGGCGAGCAAGGACCTTCCTTCAGTTCTCC
>NW_011914478.1:0-2618 GCF_000151845.1 Pteropus vampyrus | reverse complement strand
TCATTTCCCCTGTGTCTGTCAGAGTGATGACTTCTAGCTCTCATGCCGACCGGAAAATTTCATTTTGAATGATATTTTCATGAGGTATAGAATTCTGAGTTGACAGTCTTTTAGCACTTTAAAACTGTCACTCCATTTTCTTCAGGATTGAGTGGTTTCTGATTAGAAGTCTCCTCTAATGCTTATCATTATTCCCCTGTATGTAATGTGTCATTTTTTCTCTGGCTGTCTTCAGGATTTTCTCTTTTTGTCCTCTTTTGGAGCTGTGGTAGGATTGGATTTCCTTCTTCCCGTTTGACTGCAGGTAGGGCCAGGAAACTCGCTTTGGCCATGGAATGTGAGCAGAAAGTTCAAGAGACTGCACAATTCATTATATTCTTTTTCTCATTGCTCTTCAGATCTGGGTTCTGCTTTGAGGACTGAGTGGACTAATGCCTTCAGCTGACCCACCGGGAACATGTAGCAGGCAGTAAATAAATTTGTATGGCTACTAAGATTTGAGGGATGTTTATTATTGCAGCAGAATCCAGCCTGCCCTGTCTGATCGACTATTACTTTCCTTCAGATGAAATCAAGAGGGTGACAACCACAGAGATGGAGGGGGAGTCAGGAGGAAGATACAGTAGAACAAAAGAAAAAAAAAAAGAAAAAACCACGTAGCCAATTGTACGGAAATCCCATAGACCCCCTACCTCATCTTACAAACAGCAATAGCACTGTTGGATAATTAAGATGCATATGCCACCTGACATTAAGCAGCCTTTTGTGAACTGTTAATTAAGATTTAATCAGTCACATATTTTATTCTTAGTGAATTAGAAGATTAGTGTTAACTCCTGGCAGGGTTCCATTACTCCCTGTTGAAGGAAATCAATGTATCCCAACATAATTTAATAAGAAGCTGGTACCATGGTGAAAACAGGCTGGGGAGACATTATCTTGACATTTTAGGTAATTCAGTAAGTCCAGCAAAAGAGGAGTGATTGACAAAATCATTATTTCTTCCACTGAGGGGTAGAAAGCACATTTATGACAATGAATTAAGATTTTGGTGTTGAAAGAGCACGGTGAGAATTAGGAATGGGGTTGATGAAGTGCCCATTCACCGCCTTGTATGTGGTGTCTAGACAAGGCTCGTCCATCATGGAATTTGCATTCCTGGCTTGAGACGAGGGAAATGACCACAACAGAGCAGAGGCGACAAGCATGGGCTGGTAGAGGTGGGAGGCTTATTTGCAAGGTGTTTTAAAGTTGGCTCTGGTGAAGACTGCCATTGGCAGGAGATCTGCCTGGTTGGCAATGCAGCAGACATTTAACAAATGTATGTTGAATGGATAGGTCACGAAGGTGTATGTGTCTCTAGAGATATTAGTTATATCCTCACTAAGATAAATAAAATATTCAGAAATCTCTTAAATGTGCCGTATGTCTCACTACATTGAAAGCGTTCTTAGCTCCATTTAAAAATGCAAGAAGAGATAATGGTCAATAGTTTATTTGTTGGCAAACATAGTAGATGTTATTTGCTGATATTGGAGGGTTACAACAAGGCAGGTGGAGTAGGGTGGGCGGACTGGTTCCAGGTTGTGTCTTGGGAGCGAGGCAGGTGGGCTCCCAGGTGTTAGTGCGGCTAAAAAGCGGGGAACTGAAGCAACATCTCAGGAGAAGCTGGGAAACCAGGGGCAAAGTGTGAGCATCAGGGTCACCATGATCAAGCCAAAAGGTAATGGCTAAGTGAGTCCAGGAAAGACCAATCACGGAGGACAGGACAGAGGCCAGTAGGTGAATTCAAAGGAGATTTATTCTTGCGTTAAAATAGAGAGAGAGAGAGAGAGAGAGAGAAACAGAGAGAGAGAAACAGAGAAAGACAGACAGAGAAAGACAGACAGAGAAAGACAGACAGAGACAGAGACAGAGACAGAGACAGAGACAGAGACAGGCTTGGGCCTTGCCTGTGTACCAGTTAGTTATAGATTTTATAGGATAAGGATGGGTTCCTACCCAATCTCCAGTATCTCCCCCACCTCCCCTCCTTTTGCCCTTCTTTCCATCCTTTCTTCCGCCATTCCTTCCATTTCTTTGTAGATAACTTACAGTAGTGCGTGTCTCTTTTAGCAAAAAAGGAAGAGGCCAGTTTGTGGAAGAGGTGCACAAACTGTCCATTATCCATCATCGCAAGCAAACATTATGGGGTGCAGGCAGTCAGGACAGCATCTAGCTGAGGTCTCAGTTAGGGTGGGGGCACTACAGGGCCAGCCTGTGGCAGAGAGAGTGAAGTGGTGAATACCAGCCTGGGGCTGTGAAGGATCAGTTTACCAGAGCCCCATTGGTTTCTTAGGGTTCCCAGAGGTGGCAGACAGAGTTTCCAGAAATGGTCTCAAAATTCCCCACCTCTGATGATTATAACCTATGCATGTAATAATTTATCACTTCTGTGACTGTGTTCTGTTATATGGTACAGTTCCTGGTGGGCATAATCTAATCTCATGAGCTCCTAAAAGCTGAGAACTTTCTTTGGCTTGTGGCAGAAGGGTAAGTGAGAGAGACCTCAAGTGTGAGAAGGACTCAAAGTGTTGCTGCTGGTTTGAAGATGCAGCGGCCACATGAGAACTAAAGTG
>NW_011914477.1:0-3298 GCF_000151845.1 Pteropus vampyrus | reverse complement strand
TTCCTCCTCTTTTTGTTCCTACTCTTTTCTCCTTTCTTCTGTCTACCTGTGATCTTTTCAGCCCTGCACCATCTTTACCTCCCAGGCCACTTAATTAGTCAACTCACCCAGCCCTGCTGTATGCTAGGCACTGTTCCCAGCACTGGGGAGAGGGTGGGAAAAAGGCAGAGAGATCCCGAACCTTTAGAATGAACATGATTGGAAGATGGTGGGTCAGACTGCCAACAAGGAAGCCGAGAGGTAGATATGGTATTTCAGGAGGTGAGACATGCAAGAAAGAAAATAGAGAAATGTGGGAGAAAGTGGTTGTGGGGAGGGGAGCACTGTTTTAGCCATTTTGATGAAGGATACATTTTTTTGAGAAGGTAACATGTACCTCAGATTTGAACACTGAAAGGGAGGTGGCTGGATGAAGATTTGGGAGGAAGTACAGCAAGTGTAGAGGTTCTGAGGCAGCAGGAAGCTTGGTGTATCTGAGACAGGAAGGAAGCCAGCGTGGCCGGAGCTCAGTGAGCCCAGGGTGCAGAGGAAGTTTAAGTTGCAAAAGTTGTAATCTATAGGAAAGGACTTGGGGTGGGTTCTGTTGAGTCAGGAATTTAAGCAAGTGAGTGGTGAGATAATATTTCTGTTTTAGAAAGCTTCTGTCTGTGCAGAGGGGCAGGGGTGTCTGCCAGGAGGCCGGGTGGGAGACTTTGCAGTAGCCCAGCGATGATGGGGGCTTAGTGTAGTTGAAGAGGGAGTGATAAGAGATCAGATTAAGGATACATTTGGGAATCCTTCTTTTTCTTCTCAATTGAATGATGCCATATACTGAGAGTAGCAAATTTGAGATGGGGAGAAATCAAAAGATGAATTTTGGCTATGGCCACAGTTAAGCTATAAAGCGACATTGTGAGAATTACCAGAGGCACTGCTCACAGGAGAAGGTATCTTTCCTGCAGTGCAGATGGAGCCCATACCAGAGCTCATGGCTTAGCAAACCCGACACAGGCTGGGTTGCAACCCCTCTGCCCCCTTGGCTGGCTGTCTTAGGCAATGCTCAAGTTGGACAACAGTACATGATGATCCTGGTCTGGGCCATGTTACATCCGAGATACCTGTTCAGCATCTGAGTGGAGATGATAGTCAGGTAGCTGAATATGTGGGTCTGAATTTCAGGGAAAATTAGGGCTAGAGATGTGAATTTAGGAGACATAATAGCATCTACCACTTAAAATCAGGGGATTGGATGGGATGTCCTAGGCTGTGAGTGGGGATGAGGAAGCAGAGCGGTCCAAGAGGTAAGCCTGGGCCACCCCACTATGTAGCAGTTGGGAAGAGCAAAAGAATGCAGCAGAGAGAACCAGCAAGAACCGTTGGTGAGATTAGAGGAAAACTTGGAAAGTCATGGCCCAGGAGACAAATGGAAACATTGTTTTAAGCAGTAGAGGTGAGCTCTGTCAGATATTGCTGAGGTTTGGGTAAGGTGAGGGGTGCCCAGATAAAGACTCTGGGGTGTGGAATATGGGGAACAGAGAGCTAAGCTTGATCAGAGTGGGTTGGAGAGAGAGAAGGACACAGAGGGAACCCTTTGCTGGAGTTCTGATCAAACAGAGAAGAGAGAAAAGGAGGCAGGATCTGGGTGAGCTTTTTCATGATGGGCCGTCTTTACAAAGGTACAGCTTTTTATACATGAGAATGATCCAGTAGTGAGAGAGAAGCTAATGATTCACAAGAGAGACACAGCGGGCCCGAGGGATGGTGTCAGTGCTGAGTGAAGGGGTCACCCGGAGGCGGTCACACGATGGCTGTCCTCTGACTCCATCTATATTCTTAGTGAGGTTAGAGCTAGGAGACTATGAAGTAGGGATCTCAGGGAGTGGGAAGCGAAAGGACCAGGAAATGTCATAGGATTGTGGGGGGTGGGGGGTAAGGGTGGTGCTAGCTCCAGGCATGTTTGTAGTCCTGGGGTGGAGGTTGTGAGGTCTCCATCTCCCTTCAGCTGTGTGAGCGCAGTGCAGGCAGAGAGCAGTTCAGACAGGGAAGGCCCGCGGGTGAAGAAGGAGGGAGATGAGGCAAGGGACTGGACGGTGGATGCACGAATTACAGTAATAATAAAATTCTATGAGTTTAGCAAAGATAAAAAACATAGTGAGAGTTGGTGCTGTCATACATTTTGTCAGAGTTTAAATGGGTACAAGCTTTGTAATGGGCAATTTGGCAATATTTGGGATCATCCCCTTTCCTCTAATAACTTCTCTTTAGAATTTATCTTATGGCATGCAAAGATACATGTTCAAAATTTTGTTATATTATTTATTATAGAAAAAAGGAAATGGTACAAATGGCTACCAATAAGGAACTGATGCCATAAATTATGGTAAACTATAAAATGAAATACATTGGGAAATTTAAAAATATTGAAGTAGAATAATGACCTGTGAAAACATCAACACTGTAGTTTAGTAAAATTAATTTATTCAGTATGTAGACTATGATTCTACTTAGCTTCATACATACTTGTTTGTGTATAGAAAAATGTATGGGGTAACATACAAAAGACTGTTCTTTGGGGTATGGGATTTTGGGAGGCTTTCACTTTTATTTTTCACATTTCATTATTTGAGTTATTTTACACTGAATATATATTATTTTTACAGTCATAAAAAGGAAATAAAATGTTATATAATTAAAATTAACACAGCTCTCTCAGGATGAGAGTTCCTTTTTTTTGGTCTCTGTTGGTCTTTAAAAATCTCCTTCCCTCCCTCATTCCCTTCCTCCCTCCCTCCCTCCCTCCCTCCCTAACTTCCTTTCTTTTCCTTCCTTCCTTCCTTCCTTCCTTACTTACTTACTTACTTACTTACTTCCTTACTTACTTAGATAAATACTAAATGATCTCCTTGAAAATTTTACTGAAGAGAGAGAAAACATAAAAATGGATATACAACACCTAACAAAGAATACAATAATTGAAGTGAAGAATACAGTATAGAATATCTACAGTATATTACATGAACCAAAGGATCGAATCAGTGATTTACAAGATAAGGTAGCGCGATAAACCCAATCAGAACACCCGCAAGAGACAAGAATGCTAAAAAATGACGATAGTTTAAGGGGCCACTGAGACTACATCTGGCCTGATGAACTACTGTACCGTCTGATTAGGCGCACGGCCCATATCTGTGTCCTTGAGTAAATTTGCTATCCGCTCACTATTCCTCACTACGTACGAGCCTGGAAGCATAAAGTGTGGAGCCTGGAGTGCCTGAATGAGTGAGCTAATTTCATAGTAGGTGCTTTGCGCTCACTGCCC
>NW_011914476.1:0-1616 GCF_000151845.1 Pteropus vampyrus | reverse complement strand
CCCACAAGTCAGTTTTCCTGAAGTGTCCCTGTACAGCCTGTGACCACGCAGTTTAGACTATGAGTCTGCCTTTTTTATCAAGGAAATTTCTGGCTGCCCAGATCCCATGTCCCTCTCCCCTCTACTCCTCTCCGAAGAACACCCTCCTATCTTCCCAACCCTCACCTCAGATCACTGGGATATCTGAAAATCTGTAAAGACAAAAGCCAGAGAAAGGAAGACATAGAGCTGTGGGAAAAACGTCTGAGTTGTGTGGTCCAAACTACTTCGCCCTCCTCCCCAAGACGGGCCAGGCAACCAGACTAGCAGAGGGAGCCGCCGGCGTGGAGGATTAAAGGGGGGGGGGGGGGCAGGGGGTGCAGCCAGTGGGAGAGTAAGTGACAGGGTGTGTGTGTTGGGGGAGGGGGGTTGGGGGTGACCTGTCTAAGCTAATTCCTCAAAGTCCTCTGCTCCTAGAGTGTGGCTGTGCAGGACTAGGGCATGACCAGGTTGCGCTGGCACAAAGTTCCCGTTTTCATTTTTTTCTTTAGTAGTGAAATCACAGCTTCGTTTTAACCCCGCAGAAGAATCCGAGGCTCCTGGCTGCTACCGCGAGTGACAGGCGGCAAGAGCGGCGCCTTCAGCTGTCGGTGCCGCGCCTCACTGCGGCCCCGGCATCTGGAAAGACGCTGGCATTCTGAGGTGACTAGCGGGAGATCTGGGCTGGGGGAGTGCAGGGTGCTCGCGGAGACCCGAGCGCCGCGACCCCGGGGGGCGGGGCGGGGGGGGCGGGCAGCTCCGGATCCCGTGAACCGGCGGACTGACGAGATTCACAGCACCCTCAGGCGGGGCTCTTTCCTTTCTCTCACCCCCCTCCCTTGCTTTTCTTTTTTGTTTGACCACCAGCAGCCGGGACCGAGCCACCCGGGCACTTGCTGGGAGCGGCGGCGATTAGCGCTCTAATCCCGGGTCCCGACTGGAGGAGCAGGGGGCGCCAGGCCCAGCGGGGACCTGCTCAGGGAGCGGGCGCCGCGGCTCCCAACGTCCCGCGGGCAGGTCCGGCCGCCGGGGCACCGTGGGAACCGGGGACCTCGCGGACCTTGGGCAGCGGCTCTCAGTTCCCGGGGTGGGGATGCCCGCCCAGTCGGGGCGCGCAGGCGAGGGAGGTGGGCGGCTTGACCCGGACTGTGGCGGGAACGACGCCGAGAGGGGCGCAGCGACCCCCGCCCTCCCGGCCCTCCTCGCGCCGGGGGAAGACACGAACACCAACGCCAGCGCGGCCTTCGCGACCCGGGGTCCCGGCGCCTCGCTCCGGGGCCGGGCACCTGAGGGGTGGGGACTCGTCCTCTTGACGAAGCGGGCGTCCCCCACCCTCAGAGGCTACGGCGCTGGGCGCTGCCGGGGGCTCCGCGCGGGGTGCGGACGTCCCCCAAGCTTGGGGGAGGCTCGGACGCGAGCAACGTCCGGCTGGAGAAGTTGGGGGTAGAGCGAGGGGGGCTGGGGGAGAGGCTGTGGGAGCGGGCCAAATGCACAGCGGGAGTCAGGAGTGGGGAGAGTCGCCGGGACTTACCTATCAGCTCCCTCATGCTGCCCGGCGCCACCGCCACCGCTCCGGCCGGCCGGGGACCAGCACCTGA
>NW_011914475.1:0-1074 GCF_000151845.1 Pteropus vampyrus | reverse complement strand
TTGGAGGGTGCGTGCCTCACCCCATAGAAGACCTCGACCAAAAGCTCTCCCCTCCCGGCCGGCTCCTGCTTAACCAGCACTTGCACCAGGAGGAGGGAGAGTCGGAGAAACTCAGTCAGATCCACACTGCTTCAGAGAGGCTAGAAGGAGGCTGCCTGAGCTGGCTCCACCTCAGCGATACTCTTCCTAATGCTCTCTGACCGGGGACACTTGGATGAAAATGCAAATCTTGGATGAAAATGCAAATCTTGAAAGATTTTTGGATGAAAATGCAAATCTTGAAAGATTTTTTTTTTAAAGGTAAAAACCCACACCCCTTAGTCACCAGAAGTCAAAAGTAGAGGCATTTTAAAATTGCGTGTACAGGTAGGTAGGTAAGTAGGTAGATGGGTAGATGAAAGAGAGAGAGAGAAGGAGGGAGGGAGGGAGATTAGATAGATAGATAGATAGATAGATAGATAGATAGATAGATAGATAGATAGATAGATAGACAGACAGACAGACAGACAGATAGATAGATAGAGAAGTAAATTCATAGCTAACTCTGATCCCATTCTTTCTACAAGAAAATTCTCTTTCTTACACCCTTTTTGGCAGATGTTAGGCTGCCTACCTGACAGCTATTGTCCCTTTTTCCACACTGACGAAGCCCTGGTTAAATTCCAGTGTTCACCTGTCCTCCTGAGAATTCAAGGTTATACCTGATTGCTCTAGGCCAATCATGGGGACACAAGTCTCCTTGCTGGGGACTGGTTTAATGTTTGGTTGGAGAGCCATTCTGCTCAATGAGATGAGATGAATGGTTAGCCCGGTCACTACTGGGAAAAGCTTTACTTCCTGAAATAAAGGAACATAAAGAACACTCCCTTTTCTGTTTCCGGGATGTCTGAAGCTGCTGCATCTGTTTTAAAATCACGTGGGCAGCTAACTAAAGATGGCAGAGTAAGAAGATGGAGGGAACCTACATTAAACCACTGAATTAATCAACTACTAAACTGAGCTAATTCTGGACTTTCTGTAATAGAATAAATAAATTCCCTTATTATTTAAGTAATATTTTGATAACAATAAAAC
>NW_011914474.1:0-1070 GCF_000151845.1 Pteropus vampyrus | reverse complement strand
TTTAGTTGATTTCATATATCCAAAATCATTTAGAAAAATATTAGAAAATACAGACAAGTGAAAATGAAAGAAAAGTCATTCACAATTCTGTCACCTATTTTGGTGTATATTCTTTTAGGCCCCAAGGTGCAACTATATGTTTATAAATAATATAGTACTACAAAAGTGATTATAGTATAGACGCCACTCTATAAAATACATATTTTTCTCATTTATTCATACGAGGTGAATATATTCCTGGATTAAGAACTATGGAATACACATCATATTCTATTGTATCAATTACTTGTTTTAGACCATTTAGATTCTTTCCAGTGTCTTGCTATTTTAAACATACAGAAGCGAACAAGCTTATCCATATAATTTTGTTCATTTGTAAGTGTTGGAGATGGTAATCAAGCAGACATGACCACTGGTTGACTTGTGAGCCAAACTCAGATAATGAGAGGCTCCACACCCCCTCCTCGTCCTTGGAATGTATGTTGTGCCCACTTTTCCCACAGTGGGAGCTGTTTCCAAGGATGCAGCCTTGAGAGAGGAGAGTATTGTTGAGATCATCTAGACAGTTAAGGCCTCTATATAAATTTTAAGATTCTGGTGGGCAGGTACTGAGGTCTGCTTGTTTTACAGCCTCTCCAGACAAGTCTCAGAAGTAAATTCTCTTGCTTATTATGCCTGCTACCTACCAATCTGGAGTGGCCTGCCTCTTTCCTCAGTCTTTCCTTGCCCTCTGTGTACTGGGGCCAGTTTGTGAACCAACAGGAAGAATTCTAACAACAAAGTTCTAGAGACCATTTGATAATCTTTAGTCAGGAGGAGATAGAAAGCTAAGGGAAGGGTTTTCTGACAGTACCCTGAGAAGTGCCACGCATGTTGTAGGACCTGGGTAAATGTTTTTAAATGAACACTGTGTCAGAGACAGCGCTAGGAGTTTGGTAAGTTGAATGAAAGAACAAATAGCGCTGAAGATTCTAAAGTGACAACTGGGAAACACAACTTTGTGTCTCCAAAGAAGGGTTTTGTGAAGCCTGACAACCTGAAAGTATGTTTTATAGCAACAAGTTTGCCCT
>NW_011914473.1:0-1300 GCF_000151845.1 Pteropus vampyrus | reverse complement strand
CATAGGAGGAGTAAGTGGCAGTAGAGAGGGGCCAGCAGTGTTACGGGTGGAACTCCTTCCACGTGGAAGGGAACAGCAGGCTGGAGGAAGAGGCTTTTCCTGCCCCTGCAAAATACGTTCAGTGTTTGTGCTACGGGGGCACAAAGAAAGGTGCACCTAACTGGAAACAGGAGGAAGAACTCTGAGAAGGTAACTTGTGCTGGAACTTGTAGGAAAGCCAGGAGCTAGCCAGATAGAAATTGAGAAGGGAGGATGCTTTAGCCCAGAGTTTGGCAACTGTGGCCCGCAGACCAAATTAGGCCTGTTGACTGTTTTTAGAAGTAAGGATTTGTTGGAATGTAACCACACTCATTTATTTATGTATTATCTATACATTTGTGCTATAATAGCAGAGTTGAGTAGTTGTGACAAAGACCATATGGCCCGCAAAGCTTAAACTATTTACTATTTGGTATTTTTCAGAAAAAGCTTGCCAACCTCTGTTTTTTAGGCAGAGGGTAATGCTTAGGGGCATGAAAGAGGATGATGGTGAGCTGGGGATGCGGGATTGGGCATTATAAGTGGGTTGAGATATGAAGGAGGAGGTGGAGGTTGCAGGGAGTGGGGAGAGGGGTAGAGCTGTGATAGATAACGTGTTCAACAGGGCAATGCCATAGCCAGCCATGATAGGAAGGGAGCCTGGAAAAAGTTATCTAGAACTCTAGAACTTTCCATTCTTCTGCAAAGAGCAGTGATCCAGGCAGACAGGTTAATTCTATTAATTATATGCAGACAAATGAACATTTAAAAAATAGAGCTTTAAAATTCATAAAGTAATTGCATCATATATAAGATACATGTAGAAGGTGGAGCTAGGCAGTAGCACGTTTAGAAAGGATGAAATTGGTCACTTCTCTTTGGGGGTCTTGGAGAAGGGGTTCAGGGAAGAGGCAAGAGAGCCACAGCTCTAGAAAGGGAATGAGAAGGGTGAATTAATAGAGGGAATGTGTTTCAGGAATAGGGATGCAATGTAGACTCAGAATGAGAAGACTGAATGAAGTGGACCTGAGTCTCTTTGCCTGCGAGAATGAATGAGAAGGGCATGAGAAAACAGAAGAGCTTTATGCAGAGAAGGGACTAGGATCTTGGGACCAATCTTTATTATTATTATTATTATTATTATTATTATTATTATTTATTTATTTTAAGAATAAGACAGTTCCCTCCACCCTCAGCTGTTAAAATTAAAAAATTATTAGTCTATGAGCGTTTCTCTAAGTCCTGACCTATTCTGCTTCCAAGGGGGATTATTTTAAGTTTT
>NW_011914472.1:0-1635 GCF_000151845.1 Pteropus vampyrus | reverse complement strand
AGCTTTAAAATTGCTTGTAGTTTCTGCTACTATAGAATTAATTTCATACTTCTTTAGTATGATATCCAAGAGTGGACTTTCACAAACAGCCCCAATGTACGTTTCTTATTTTCTCTCCCAGTCATTTCTGTCCACATGCAGGCTACAGATATGCATCACCCCAAAAATGTATTTCTTAAACAGGCTGCCCGCTATCGTTTCCAGGTGACTTGCATCAAGGTGCTCTTTCTAGCTGGGCTGCCTTTCTTTTTCTTCTCTGCCCGGCTGACCCTTACTCATTCCTGTCGATCCAAATCATATGACCCGTGTTCCACTGCACTTAGCCAGGAACCTCTGTGGACTGTCTTGTTCAGTGTCATGGCCAGAGTGGGTATTCTCCCTCCTTCAGGGTGGAGAAAGAGCCCCTTGGGAGCAGGGATTGTGTCCTTCGCCTTCACATATCATCTCTTCCATGGCCACCTGCACCCTATTACCTGTACCAGATGATCACTCATTGTGGACACCCAATTAAGTATGTATTTTCAGTGAGCATTTTATGCTGTGGCTACTTGTTCGGGTTCATCAAGGGCTTTGTAGAGATGCATTCACAAAGTTGTTCTAATCTGTGTCTCAGTGGTCGACGGCATAAGTTCAGTACATTCTCATATTCATCTTATGCTCTGTATTGACTCTCCCTCCTCCAACCCCATTTCTCAGATCTTTCTAGCATCTTGTTCCTCCCAACTCTCTGCCTGTTTTCACATTACCCACCCTACAGTTGTGACCAATAGTGTAGCCCTGTGGTTGCCTTGAACTGGGTTGAGACAATGTAAGGGCTTGTTAATAGCTTCTTCTTAGTTAACCAGATTTAGGAATTTCAGGTAGTTGGGTTTTGCCACACCCCTACCTCATTTTGGTTCGGGGAAGAAGTTCTTAGAAATATATATTTATGAATCAATCAATAATTATTGTAGCAGAAGTACTGAGGGAAGAAAAAATACTACGAAATAGAAAGGTATCAAGAGGGAGCTTGGTGTTTGCTATTACGTGTGCAATTGTCACAGCCCTAAAAAAGGAAATGTTTTCCAGACTTGACATTTGACAAAGATACAAGAGAATTTGGAAGCAAAAATGAAAAAAAAAAAAAAGTATTAAGTCATGTTGCTTGCTTTAGATATTTTGGGCATGGTTAAGATGTGCTAGGAATGTTTCATTTTTGACATGAACTCTGACCATTTTTCACTTGTAAATGGCCAGGATGCATATATTTACCAAGACAGAGTAGGGTTTGTGATAACAATATTGTGATGCACTGTGGCCGTATTAAGAGTCTGACTGACTTATTTGAGTTGAGTGCATATGCAACCTCTACTGGAAGAACTTGAGTGACCTATTCTTTTTTGTTTAAGAATCAGGACTATAAGCAGTCGAATTATGAATCAGGAGCTAGTCGGATAAGTAGATGCAAAAAAACAGCATGCAACAATTTAGCGAAAGAAAAATAGACGCTCAAGACACAAATAAAATGCCACTTTCAGATTACAGTTTTTACAATCTATTTATTTGCTTCATTTTCTTTAACTGCTATTTTGCTCAACTACAACTTTTAATATTCATTGAATAAACAATATAGGAAAGCTTGGTTATTTAAAATGA
>NW_011914471.1:0-1322 GCF_000151845.1 Pteropus vampyrus | reverse complement strand
ATCAAATCCAGTGGGGAGTCATGGGAACTTCTGATTTGTAGCCAGGTCAGACAGAAGTTGTGGGTAACCTGAGGACTTACTACTTGCAATTGACATCTGATGTGAGGTGGGGGGAAGTCCTGTGGGATTGAGCTTTTAACCCGTGGGCTCTGATGCTGACTCCAGGAAGACAGTGACAGGATGGAGTTACATTGTAGGACACCTAGGTTATTGCTTGGTGGGGAAAATCCCTACACATCTCACGTCAGAAGTGTCGTGAGGGTAGTAGTAACGTGAGAGTGAAGGAGAAACTCAGGAGGGAAGACTGGTTTTTTTCTAACCTATGCATGTACCAGAAGTTCCTTAGCCCTCCCTGTTTTTTGGGTCTTTCAATTGTTTTCGATTGTCTACTGTCAGAAGTGAATCTCTACCTGCACTCAACAAAAACTTATTGAACCACTGTTGTGGGTCACGTGCGCTATGTTGGGTAGTGGGGATTGGGAGTGAGGGAGACATGGTCTTTTGAACTGGTGAGGCACACAGGCAGGTGACTAGAATGAATGGAACGACGTAGCAGGTCCTATGAAGTCAGATAAGGCTGGGAGTGAGCACATTGGGAAGGGGGACCCCAGGCAGGGTGGACAAGAAAAGGAAAGCATCTCTTAGAAAGCAATGTTTCAACTGAGACCTAAAGGGGAAGAAGCATCTAAACATGGTAAGTGTTGGGAGGAAAAACTACTGGCAGAGGAAGGAGGTCCTGGGGCAGGAAAGAACTTGTGTGCTTAATGAATAATTACACCTACAATCAATCTCTAACTAGCTGGAGAGGGGTTCCAGGTCAGTTTGGGGAGTCAGGTGCTAGGTTTCGCAGGGCTTTTGGGCGATGACAAGAAATCTGTATTATTAGATTAAATAAAAAATTCACATTAGAATAATGCTTGAAAGCTTTCACTGTGCGTTGATATCCCTGTGTCATTAGGATGTGAACCCCCATTAGTATTAGCTCCGATTTATAGATAAGAAAACTCAGGCCCAGGGAGCTTAAATGACATCTTTGAAGTTCCATCACAAATCAGCATCTAGACAAGGAAAGGAGACCAAAGTCCACACTACACCTTTGCCCTGTTTGCCATTTTGCTGCATGTTTCTTCAAATGAAACTTTGGATGCTTTACCAGCCTCTGTCCAGAAGGTTTGTACTTACACTCTACGCAGTGTCCTTCTGTAGCCAACTGTCTATTTTAAGGTGATTGCAAGGAGGGGTAGAGGAGAGAAAAGAGCTGAGTAAACCTGGCTTCATCAAAACTACAGGAATTATTACCTGGTTGTTCTTCAAAAGGCCAA
>NW_011914470.1:0-1746 GCF_000151845.1 Pteropus vampyrus | reverse complement strand
TCAGGGTGGTCAGACGTCTTACATGGTGGATGGCTTTCCTCAGGACGAGCACGCCAAGAGTACCAGGCAGAAGTTATATGGCCTTTTATGACCTGGTGTCACTTCTGCCATATTCTATTGGCTGAAGTATTTGAAAGCAATCCCAGGTTCCAGGGGAGGGACATAGATACAATCTCTTGTGGGAAGAGTGTCAAAGAATTTTCAGCCATTTAAAAAAAAATTGCCACTCCATGCTCAGCACGTGAGCTAGTTCCTCTCGTGGATGTTAGGAGAGTGACGGCAGCTCTAGGAATCCTCATCTCACACATGAATGTCTAGAAGCAGAGAAGAAAAACATTTCTCAAAAGCTCTACCAACAGACTTCTCTCCAAATCTCATGGCCAGAATTGAGTCATATACCCTTTCCCAAGACAATCATTGGCAAAAAGAATGTAATTAACCTTACTCAGCTTGGCTGAATCAAGAGACACCCACCTTGGATTGAAGATAAGATGACTTTCCTTGAGCATAAGGTCTCATGGAGAAAGGCAAATGCTCTTCAAGCGGAGGTTCTGTAGCCTCAAGGGATAATGGATTTGGGTAGATGATCAACAGTATCTGAATGAACTATCCATGAGAAGAGTCTGGCCTAATTAAAAAGTATTGAAGAAAGAAGATAAAGATGGCTTTTATTATTTCCATGGCCTAAGACCCTAAAAAAGACCACAATTTGAAATCTTGATTACTCACACTTTCTCACTCTTAAATTTTGTCCTTCTCTTACCTCTCTACAGAGATCCATTACAGTTTTACGTACCAAGAGCAAATGCTTCTGTTCTTGGGAAATCAGATGATGGCACAAATAACATGTTCTTAAAGCAAATGTG
This sequence comes from Pteropus vampyrus, assembly GCF_000151845.1. Taxonomy (NCBI): domain Eukaryota; kingdom Metazoa; phylum Chordata; class Mammalia; order Chiroptera; family Pteropodidae; genus Pteropus; species Pteropus vampyrus. The sequence goes on along the minus strand of NW_011914470.1, from coordinate 880 downwards.
ACAGTTATAATAGAGATTCAGCCCCCAGATGGGGTCATCAGAGCCCAATGTGACAGCTACAATGCATCTCTGATTCCTCATAATAAGCATAACAGCCTCTGAGAATATCTCAACACAAACTAAGTTATGAATGATTGATTAATAAGTGGATGAGTGCTGTACAAATCGCCACATGCCAGTTCTGCTAAGAGCCATAATCTCCCATCTAACATGCTCTTATCATCGAGCTCACAGAGGGAGGCCTGTTCTTTATGGAACAAAGTCAGGGGCTAGGATGTTCTCCATGGCTTAACATCATTGGTAAAGTCCCACAGAAAAATGGGATTTTCTACCCTGGGCTGATGAAATGAAAGTGTGTATGTACCTCTACCTCTGTGTCTGTGTGCCTTTGTGTGTGTCTGGATTTGTATGTCTCTGTGTGTGGGTCGTTGTGTGTGGATATGTCCCTGTGTGTGTCTCTTTGTGTGTCTGTGTGTGTGCATCTCTTCGTGTCTCCCTGTGTATCTTTCTGAGTATATACCTCCATATCTCTCTGTGTCTATCTGTCCATGTCTCTCTCTCTCTGGGCAAATATGCATCTTTGTGTGTGTGTAGATTTATCTCTTTGTGTGCGTGTGTGTGCGTGTGTGTGTGTGTGTGTGGTGTTCAAATGGAGAAGAGTAACCTGGGAGGAGGAAGTACCCCCTGGGAGATGTGGTGATGTACGAAAGGTGTGAAGTGGCCAGGCAACCTCTAACTCACTGAGTGATTTTCTGTGATTTCGACTGTCTGGGCCTTACTTCTCTTGGAGATAATACTAATTGGTTAACCTAGCTCTCAGGGATTTTTCTGAGAAGTGAAATAGTGATGTAATTTAGAATGCTTCAAAAAAGTAAAAGCA
>NW_011914469.1:0-1491 GCF_000151845.1 Pteropus vampyrus | reverse complement strand
TATTTACTTCCTTCTCTTATTTGGTAGAATTTCATTGGTAGTCTACCTGCCTCAACACATACCGTGTGCAAGCAGTCACTGCTGTGTGTGGTCGAGCTTGTTACCTGATGAGCATGTGTTTTTCATGTGGCCGTTTTAGATGGAACGTCAATCCTTGATCATTTGTAATGACTTTTGATTTTTATAGGAGATAGATTGCTTCATTTTCATTAGGAGATTTAGTTTTGTTCAGTGTGGCTTTTCCTATCCATACATTTATTTGGTAGTCAAGGAATATTTGGTTTCAAAGAATTGAAGCACTATGTATTATCTAATGGTAGTTCCTGGTTAGGAATATAAAAATGAGTGAGATATTTTAAGTACGACAGTCTGGTCGGGGAGATGAGGCGTAAGGAGGATGCAGTCAGTTCTGCGTCACTGTGACACACTCAAGCGGTACAGCGCAGTGGGTTTTGGTGAGTCCCTGGCCGACAGCCTCAGGACGAGCCACGTGGGAGCTGCGGAGTGCGTTGGGCAGCCTGTCGCGACCGCCGGGGTCTGGGTCAGGATCTGGGGCTCGCTCACCGCGGGCCGTGGGTCGGGCTCGCACCGGCAGATGCGAAACGCAGATTTTTACCGGAAAGCTGCTTGTTCATTTTTACTTACTATCTCCTTGTCTCCTACTGTTTATTTCTATTGAGTTTTTCTTGTTGACTTTTTAAAATTTCAACATAATTTTACATATATTGTTATTTCCAAGTGAACAGATTATTTTACTTCACTTACATTTTATATAAACTGCTTTTTAATGGCAATAATTCATCCTAATTATATCAACGAAATATCTAAATTCCATTACACTACCGTTTTACATTTACAGATGTACCTGTCACAACCACAGTGCTTGGCTTATTCTTGTCAAAAGAGATCAGGTATTGGGATCTCTCTTACTCTGAGCACAAAACCTATACTGTCTGCTTAAAAGGAGTGACTTGGCCAGCTGTTGGATATTGTCATATCATCCCTTTCGTGTTTCTGGATGGCTGTATTTTTGTTGAATAATCTAGTTAATAACTTAAATATTAGATCATATGCTTGGGTAGAAGATAACAGTACTTGGATATGAGTTCGTCTAATATACAGTAATGTTTAAAAGTAACTGGCTCTCCAAATATTTATTTTTTACAACTTGCTCAAAAAACATAGTACATGACAGTAAAACTTAAAAATTGCTTCTTTATAGAGGTGATATTGCTGATCCCCTGATAGGTTGTTCAGTATGAGTGGTTTTTACTTTAAATTAAGGGTCCCCAGTTCTTGGATTGCGGACCGGTACTAGGCCGTGGCCTGTCAGGAACCAGCTGCACAGCAGGAAGTGAGCGGCGGGCGAGGGAGCGAAGCTTCGCCTGTATTCGCATCTATTCCCAGCGCCAGCATCACCGCCTCAGCTGCGCCTCAGATCAATCGTGCATTAGCTTCTCATAGGAGCTCTGGTCCCTGGTGCTGCGAAGG
>NW_011914468.1:0-2323 GCF_000151845.1 Pteropus vampyrus | reverse complement strand
TTCTCTTTATCTGCGTAAAAATGCAAATTTAAAGTTCCCGAACTTTTTTTTTTTATTCCTTTGAGGAAAAGAGAAGCAGCCCTAAGAGACGTGGCTGTGATTTTGGAGAATATTTTAGGCCACGCAACAAAGCTAAAAGAGAGAGCATCGAGCCTTTTGTGAATCTATCAAACTTATGCCTTAAAAACAAACAAACAAACAAACAAACAAACAAACAAACAAACTTGCCAGCTGCGTGTTCTGATCGCCCAGGCATTTTCTTACAGGATTTGGGCCATTTCATTTTGGAGTGGAAAATTATATTCTGCCCAATTGCTTCCCTGAACCCTTCATCATCACATACTCTTTATGGCATGGCGAGCGATGAATGCCATCCATCCTGTGTCAAGGAGTTCGGGATGCTTTGAGGTAAAGTGCCAGTGACAGACCTTTTCCCCGCGGGAGACAATCTGGAAGAATGTTCAGCAATTTAGCCAATTCTTTTTCCCGAATTCATTTGTTTTTCATAAATTCAAGGATATGTCGAGTTAGAAATAAAATAAAAATATGAGTAATACACCAAACGAATTAACAATCAAACAAAAAATTGGGAAAGGATTTGACACGAATTTAATAAGACCAAGTGGGTTTCACCAGTATGGAAGCACTCACAAACACTGGCTGAAATTTTGCTTTAGTCTCGATTTGTAAAATAATATATTGCGTCCTTGGATCCAGTAGTCAATTTTCCCATCCAGTACTAGGGGTTTTGTAGGTGAGTGAAGTCAGAACAGCTAGGACCTGGAGGGCTTTCCGCAGCATCCTCAGGTTAGTTAGGGGCTATTTAGACCTCGGACATGTGGCTATACCGAGTCATTGCCGGCGGAGCATCCTCTCTCCCTGCACCTGACCGTCAAGGGCCAGGCTAAGGGATACCCAGATGGCTGGCTGGCAAATCGTCCTTTTGGGTGGGTTTGTGAGGGTGACTGCGGAGAGCTTAGCGTTCGACTCGGTAGCCTGGGTAACGCAGGTGGACGTCATCCAGTGGCTCGGAGGCCTGGAGGGAGGGCGAATTCAGTCCCTGCTTGAGCTGAGACGTCGTCCCTCTTCTCCTGCCCTTGGACATCAATGCCCCGGGTCCTAGGCCTTCGGGCAGAGACTAGATTTACACTGCAGCTTCCCTGGTTCTCCTCTTGCAGACGGCCAGCAGTGGGACTTCTAGGCGCCCAGATTCTCATGGCCCGTTCTGAGAACAGCTGTCCGCTGCCTGTGTCTGTGTAGATCTGTGTAGATCTGCGTAGATCTGTCTCTGCGGAAGCCTGACGAATACGCTGCGGCTCCTCGCCCGGCCGTCATCATCCCTTATGCTCGTGGGGCCCTCACCTTGCCCTTTTCTGTAAAACGCAGCAGCTGGGGTGCCCCGCAGCTTTTTAAGAGAGTTTGCGCCAATGAGTTTATGAGATCAAGACAGCTAGAAAGCATCAGCTCGCCGGGCTGTGGGCAGCCGCTCTATATGAAAAAGGGGAAAGCAAAAAAAAATGAAATGAGTTGAGGATGCAAGAAAGAAATGCTGAAGCTTATAATTTGCCCATTCGCAGGCCTGGCGCTGTCGATTTAAGTGACGAGGCCTGTTTAAAGTGTCAAACTTTCTCAATAAGGAAAAAAGCCAGAGGTAATCATTTTTTGTTCACGGAAAAGTGAAAAATGTGACCGGATGAGGCGGATTCATGACACTGTTTTTCAATCCACTGCAAATTTTAAATCATGACTCCTCGATACCATAGTGCGAGCTATCCATTTAGTAAATGTGAGGATTAGGGCAGCTTGTTTTACTATATTATTATCAGTTAATGAATTAGGAGATCCTGAGCATATTAACACTTGAACTTTATCCTAATGAATTTTCCGATAGTTGCCAAATGGTACTAAGAACTTACAAATGAATAAAGAATTCTCAGCTTGTTGTCTCGGGGAAATTTTATTTTAATGAATGCACACAGCTCAGAATGTCTATTATTAGCATGCAAACGCTACCAGTTTCTTTTTCTGAAAATGCCGTCATTTACAAAAGTTTAATGTTTTAATAGGAAAAGTTCACATTAAATCTTCATCAGCATTAAAAAATCATCGGATCTATTAATACTAGGCAAGGCTTTGAAGAAATGTCGCCAATGAGAGTTTGCAAGAGTTTTCTTCTTCTTGTCCTTTTGGAAAACTATGAAAAAGATATTCCAGGTAACGCGGTATAGATCTGCACGGCTTTTTTATTTTTTTATAGCATCCCATGTGTTTGTATTCTGTGACATCACTCAACGCGCATGACACACCGGGCGTTTGGGAGGGA
>NW_011914467.1:0-2739 GCF_000151845.1 Pteropus vampyrus | reverse complement strand
TCCATCCATCCATCTATCCATCCATCCACCCACCCACCCATCCTCAATTAAGTATACCCTATAGGTTTCTGTTAGCTGCTAGGAATGTGCCTAGTGCTAAGTTGTGAAGCATGCTGGGAGACAAGAGAGAATTTAAGAGGAAGAAGTGATTAATGTAGAGACACATAGATAAGAGGAGAGAGAGAGGTACAGCCAGGCCAAGCAGCAACACCCTGCCCTGGAGCTCATGATTTTGAGCAGTGGCAGAATATTCCGCAAACTGATGCTAGAATAGATGTGAGGTTGGTGCCAGGAGTCACGCAGATCCTTTCGAATTGTCGAAAATGGTCAGGAAAGGGGAGTACTGTATTCTACAGTATTTAACAAGAAGGCGGAATTTCCTCTGTATATCCTCTTTGCAATTAAAAAATATAACAACAACTAGAAAAATCCATTTTGATTTTTTTTTTTTTGTCTGGCAGTAGGGAAAGCTTAGAAATTCCTCTGCCTTCCTTCCTGAGGGATGGATAAAGTCCAGGGCGAGATCGGGCACGGGGCCGCGGCGAGGAGGCAGGGTACTTGGTGTGGTGAGCGAAGGTGTTCATGCTTTCGCTGTGCTTAGTAAGTCTTGTCTCTCCCCGTGGTTTGGCTTTTGGGATTACTGTCTAACTATTAGGCATCTAATAGTTACTGTCTAACCCCTAACATCTAATGACACCTCTGCCCTTCTGCTCACACCCTTGGTTGTCCCCAATCTAGAGAGGTCTCTGTGTCCCTTCCCCCCGAAAACCCATGATGGGTAGTTTTGGTCAGTTTAGTTCTAAGTATTGGTTTGAAGTATTGGAGCAATCCTTTCAAGTTCTTTTGGTAGGCGTTTGGTGTACTAACTAGTGTGTGTGTGTGTGTGTGTGTGTGTGTGTGTGTGTGTGTGATTGGCTTATACATGATGTGGGTTGGTTAAACAATCCGTTGGAATTTACCTCCATGTCTGATACAAGAGCCTGAGGTCCACAAGGCAAGCTGACAGGAAGGGAACAAAATAAGGAGATGGAATCTCATGAGCATGAACTGAAACCCCATGAGAACAAACTGAAATCCATGCCCATTCTCGACGCTTCTGACCTTGAAGACAAGGGTATCCTACAGAGGTCGGGACCTTTTATAGAGCTGAGACACACACTGGGCCCAGCCATGCTTTATGCCAGTGGGGTGATTTAGCAGTTCAGCAACAACATATATGTGCTACATAGAGGCTGTGGCCTCCCTTCCAACCTCTGGAAGCTCTCAGAATCTCCCCTGTGGTCCATCCATCCGAACTGAAAACACGAGAAAGGAATTCTGGGGAATGTAGTTCCAGCTTTGCAAGTTGGCACATTGCAAGGGAACCGCACTTGTAAAGTCTGTGAGGATGGTGGCGGCAGCAGCGACGTCGACAGCAGCTCACATTTATCGAATGGATGTTTACTACTCATTAGGCACTGGGCTAAGGTTGTCTGATGGTTATTTCATCAGATCCTAACTACAATCCTGTGAAGCAGATTCTCCCATCTCCACAGATAAAGAACCTGAGGCACGCAGAGGTTTCATCATTTGCCAAGTTCCCTACAACATATAAGTGGCAAAGCTATAATTGGAGCCCAGGTGTTTTTTAAATTGCTGTTATCAAAAGACCACCTCTACGGCGTCAGTTTCTTTAGACACATGGTTAATTTTCTAACTCATTAAAATGTCATTTTTGTGTTGAATGTGGAGGAGGGTGGGGAGGAAGAGAGAGAGAGACAGAGACAGAGACAGCGACAGAGATGGCGACAGAGAGAGACAGAGACAGAGAGACAGAGAGAGACAGACAGAGAGAGACAAACAGAGAGAGACAGAGAGAGACAGACAGAGAGAGACAGAGAGACAGAGAGAGACAGAGAGACAGAGTCAGAGAGAGACAGTCAGAGAGAGACAGAGACAGAGACAGAGAGACTGGGAGACAGAGAGATGGAGATTAAATATCCACTGGGAGAGAATGTCCATATAACCACTTGTCTTTCCAAAAAAGGTTAGTAAGTTTGGAAACTGAAATTTGACAACTAGCTGAGTAAATTATCCCGAGATAACAAGCATACGTCTGGTACAAAAGGGTTTCGTGATCATTTCCCATCTTACTACAAATGTAACGTTTCTAATACGCTCTCAAAGTGCCATTTGGATACAGCCAACCACACCCGTGACGGCCCGCAGCACGCATCCGTTGGGCTGCATTTGTTTGCTCGTGAATGATACAGTGAGGAAAATTTGCTGGCGGCACTGGCTTTCAGACTGACTCTGGAACCCTCGCTCTGTTCCAGCCAGAGCAGCTGTTCTAGTAATGGTTGTTTACACACTTAAAACATTGTTTATTAATTAAGAAATAACTTAAGTATTGAGACTATGTCTTTTCTGTATTTCTTTCTTGTTTTGGCTCACAGAAAGGAACTTTCAATGTGTTTCATTATTGAAAGGGATTCTATACTCTACCAACATACTATAATAAGCTTGATGCGTTGGCAACATCTGTATTTTCATCCAACTGTGTAACAGTCTTCTCACACTACAGATTTTTGCACATTGTTTTTTCAATTTTTCAGTAATGTTTTTCCTGTCTTCCAGCGTGTTACTGACAAAGGATGGATTTTTATTTTTGCTATTGACTTTCTTGCATGTATTATTTCAGTCCTTTTTAATGCATCCCAAAGAGCCAGCGTTTCTCAGAATTGTGGGTTTTGGACTTTT
>NW_011914466.1:0-2363 GCF_000151845.1 Pteropus vampyrus | reverse complement strand
TAAAAGTTACTGCTCATATTCCTCCCAAGGTTCTGGCTGAAAAAAAATGGTTATTATCGTGCAGTCTGGGTCTAAACTTCTCTGGCTCTCTGCCTTTTCCTTGAGGCATTTTGGTTTGGCCTATACTTTGGCTTCACATTAGTGACAATGCAGCTTTAAGCCAACTTGAAAAAAATTCTCAAGCTGCATTAGCTTTTATGATCATGTCTTTCCCTGTTGACACTTTATCAAACACTTTCGTTATGCTTAGCACAGCTAGATGTGCCAAAAACCAGGATGTTAAGCTGGGTCTCTAAAGTAGATTTTTTTTTCTCTCTTTTCTTTCTTTCTTTTTCTTTCTTTTCTTTTTTTTTTTTTTTTTTAAGTTTTAAGCCATCTTCTTCAAAATGGTAGGCAAACAACCTCTTATCAGGAAGATTATAAACCAGAGGTTTTAGCCATTTTAGGGCTATAGATAGATGTTTGAGCATCTGGTGAAAGCTATGAACCCTCTTCCAAAAAAAACAAGCACAGGTGTATATATACCACAGTATTCCTACATTTTTAGAGGCTCATGTCTAAAGCCTCAGGGTCTCTTGAAAGCCTTGCGGACTTGGCCTAAGGGATTCATGTAGAGGGAATGTGGGCTTTCAAAGGGTGGCAGTGTTAGATTAAATAATTTTTGGTCAATAAATGTTGTTGCCTAGCCAAGTGTGCATGTGTTGTACATATGAACATGAGGGAAAAAGGAAGGAAGTTTTGGCTATTAATAATGGCCAGCACAGGGGACATTGTGGAAAGGAGGAAAACATAAGTTGGATTTGCTTCTGGTCCCGTGTCGGTTGGGCCTTTGCCATGGGTTCAAAGCAGCCACTTCCTCTCACAGTGCTATTGTGTCCTCTTCAATAGAAATTGTGGAGGTAGAGAGAGGGTATTTGAACTACAATGAACAGCTAGTCTGCGGATGCATGCTGGGCTGGTTCCCTCCAAATCATTTAGAAAGCTTCTTCAAATATACATTTTTTTTTCTTTTGGCCTTTCCTCTAGATATTCTGAGTCACTAGGTCAGGGGGAGGGTAAGACCCAGGAATCTGTGATTTCTAAAAGCTCCCCTGGTTAGTGTGATCCTTAGGCATGATCAAGTATAAGAGCCACTGGATTAAATGGTCCGCAGAGTCACTTCCTGTTCCACCACTTCACAAGTCATTGTTCATGTGTGTGTGTGTGTGTGCGTGCACGTGTGCTATGAATTAGGACAGAGTGGAGTTTGTAGCTTGAGCCTGGGAAGTCCACAAAACAGCAGTACTTTGCACAGTGTGGAAAAATGCACCTTCATTCTCATGCTGCCAGAATGCCCTCAGTAGCTATTCCATTCCCAGGTTGGTTGTGTCAGCCAGCAACAGCTGGGGCTGTTCATGACAAGCTTGCCTGCCTCCCTGATGCTGGAGATGCACTCCAGAACTATGCGGAGGCCCTCTGGGTCCATCTTCCACCTGATGGACAGCCGTTCTAGCAATCACAGCTAGCAGATAGTCTGGGGGTAGGAACCTTTGTACGTGGGATGCTTCTGGGGGAAAAAAAAAGATGTCTTTAAAGATGAGAATAATGACTGAATGATTGTTAGTGAGGTCACCATCTTCACCTTTAAAGACACTCGTTCTATGTTCTATAGAAAAAAACGCACCAGTGTTTCTGACAGCTGTGATTGCTGGCTTTGTAGTGACCTTCCGAAGTCTTGGTAGCTTCAGGTAAATCAGCAGTGTCCTTGGCACAGATGCTGGAGGCATTAGCAATGGACAAAACTTTCGGGAGTTGGAGAGGAAGGGGATGGAATGACAGATGCTACATTCATATCCCTGATAGGAAGTACTCCAGGCAACCTGACCACAGGTAGGAAAAAAAGCCCAGAACAACGCAGTTTCATGACTTCTGTGAATTTAGCTTTAACACCAAGCTAGAGTGGTCAAGGATTCATGAGTTTTACTTGAATTATCTACAAAGATTTAAACCAGAGGATAGTAGGTCTTCTTGCCTATTCTGTTGACTCAGTCTCCTTCCTATCTTCATCATCCCAAAGGATATAGGTTTCTCCGCATGGTGCCCTAGAATATCCTCAGGACAGTGTAGCCATAGCACTTGAACCTGTAGTTTCTGAGAGTGACGAGAACATGTTGCCATATCTATCGCCTCCTCATACTTCAGTAGAAATGACATTAGGCCAGTGATAGGGGAGTTCAGTTCTGGTTAGGCTCTCTATTTCCCATGAGATCCTGGCCAAGGCACTTTCCAGTCTTCCCCTCCAAAAAAAAAAAAAAATAGAAGTGGAACAAGATGTTTGCAAATGTCTTCCATCTGTAATATCCAATTCTCACTTTAGTAGCCTA
>NW_011914465.1:0-1047 GCF_000151845.1 Pteropus vampyrus | reverse complement strand
CAAAAAGTGAATTTTAGAAACATCGGCCCACTCTGTTGTCCCCATATTGAACTTAACGTTCCAAACCCATAGGCCTGACCTTACAGGGGACAAGTCTTTCCCATGGAGGTCCCAACATGCCCAAAAAAAAAAAAAAAAAACCAATCAGAGCACCCCCTCCACAGGCAGGCTGTTCTGAACGTCTGTAAGGCACAGAGATTTGCAAGCCCACTTCTCTCTCTCAAACTCCCAATCAGAGAAGTCAGCCCCTCTTCTTTGGAGAGAAGGGAGAAGGGGACAGAGGAACAAGAAGTGTTTGGTCTGGAAAGAGTCCCTCCTTGTAGTCTAGAGACATGGAGAACAAGAGTCTGCCAAGACCTGAGAATCTGCTTACGCATCTGTACGAGGATGAGAATAAACACCATTGTTAGGAAGGTCAAGTGAATCGGGGTATGTGTAAGAGCTCTGAAAAGTGCTATGAAAATATAAGCCATTATTAAGAACCTTCGCACACGTCTAGGCTAGCTGGCATCCTGTGTTCTTCCTTGCCTTTCTTTACAAATAAATAAATAAATAAATAAAAAGTATTCATTGTCTGAGAAAACTGGGCTCTGGCCATGGCCTTGAGCCTAGAAGTTGGCCTTGAATGAAGCAAGCTTTCCACCCACTCCCTCCCTCCAACCTTGTATTATAGTGCCGCCTCACTCAACAGAATGTAATAGCCAAACAGGTTGATTTGCAGGCTGGGGGGAAGAAAACTCCAATTAAAAATGTGCTAAAGTCCTTTGAAAATTCATAAGTAACAACTAAGGATCTAGTCTGGTGCTTATATTCTGACAGTCTGACAGCTTCATAGGTTGAACGTTTTTGAAAAAGTAACTTTAAAACTTGCATAAATTACACCTTTTGTATTTTAAGTCACGCGGGCATGACAACATGATTATTCATGATTTTGGAGAATGTTTGTGACAACAAGAGGACATTAATATCCTCAGACCAGTACTAAATTAGTAAGACACCCCAAGAATCGAAGAAAACAAACAAGCTGATCCCCTTCTCCATAGAAGG
>NW_011914464.1:0-2021 GCF_000151845.1 Pteropus vampyrus | reverse complement strand
CATACTCAGTAAACATTGGTGACGGCCTGAATTTATGGAGGAACGAATACCCAGAGGAGATGACAGGAAAGATGATCTGGAGCCAGATCTTGAAGGGTCTTGATGCCATGCTGAGGAGTATACACAGAAGATGTATTTAAAGAAATGCCCTCAGCATTTCTTGAGACATCCTTCTAGAAATGCACGTAGAAGACAACAGGAGTCTCCTCCTTCTGTCCCTCATAATCTATCTGTCAAGGGCAAGGAAAACGAAAAGAGAACTTAAGGAAGATAAAGAGACCCCCATGGGGAGAGGTAACTGCTTTAGGACCCCTAATCACAGATATTTTGTGCTCTTGCACTCATTGGGGAATAATGGAGGTGTTCCCGGTCGCACATTTATCACATACCTGAAGGAATGACACCACGGAGATAATGATGGCCCCTACACGTGAAAATGGCGTAGACACCGCTATGCCCAGAACACTGTGGCTGAAGGAACTGATTTGCTCAGCAGGAAAGCACCAGCACTCTTCCCTTCAGCTAAACTCCCTGAGGCAGACAGCCTGTGGAAGGCTGGCCAGGCGGCAAGCAGGGGAGTTTCTGAAACAGAAGTCATTCACTGGGATGCAGCCAGTGGGTGGGAAATACAAGCCTGCAAGTCTCTCCAGAGGCTCTGCAGAATGTAGCAGGTGATGCTGGCCTCGGCCCATGGATTCCAATCCAGAGGAAGACGCCACCTGCTCAGTGGCACCTTTCAGGGTACCCTGCTTTCATACTTCTAAGACAAATAAATCAATTCCCCTCACTGCCACCCCACCACACTACCCAGGGACACCTGACTTCAACCCCCACCCACTCTCCCAACCAGCCCATTCGGCTGCTGCAACACAGAATTACAGCCCAGCATAGTTCCAATTTATCCCGTCACTTAGATGTGGTACCCAGTCTACAACATACTGAGTGAGCATCAGGAATATGGAAGTGATGCTCACTGAGCACTTTCTGTACTCCAGACCCTGTGCCAAGAGCTTTTTCCATGCAGCACCTTACATAGTGCTCACAAAGCACCTACCTTCCAAATAGGTACTATTGCTATCCCAGTTTGCAGATGAGGAAACCAAGGCTCCAAGAATGAAGTCATTTGACAAGGACACACATCTCGTAAGTGGCTATTAAGTTAGCAACTCTGCATAATAAGCAAGCATTCAGTGATAAGCATTGCAGTCTCACTGCTGTGTCTGTGGGTCGGTTGTGAGGGCTCTGTTGCCAGCGTCAGGTCTGCAGGCCAGATAGGGCAGCTTGGCTCCACAAGGTTGTCATTCTTCATGAAATTTGTTGGCGTGTTTTTCTCTTAATTCTAACTTGGGTTCAGTCTGAAGAGCCATCTTTTTGCTTTTTCCATTTGTTTCTACTCAGAAAGGACATAAACTAACCACAGAACCTATAGGCACTTTGAAAGTTCAGGCTCATACCATCCTAAACTCTCTGCAACTCTTGGCTGTGCCCTGGTGAGGGACCACTGGTGGAAATCAGTGTCATCCAGAGGGACACGGTGGCACTGCCGTTATTGGCACTCATCATAACCAGAGAAGTCATGGAGTCAGTCTTTCCCTGAGGAGGAGGCCATCGTAATGAGAATCAATCTAAGACCTTGAGCAGAGAGTGACATGATCGCTGACAAAAGGATCACTCTGTTTGCTCGATTGAGAATAGACTAGAGACAGGCAAGGATAAAAGTTGGGAGATGGTTGCAGCACCCCAAATGATGTGACAGTGTGGACCGTGACCAGGCCGGTGTGGGGGAGGTGGAGAGAAATGATTTGGTATATTTTGAAGGAAGAGCCAAGAGGTTTCTTTATAGATCAGATGTGTGATGTGAGTGAGAGAATTCAAGGATGACTGTAAGGTTTTTAGCCTGAGCAACTGGAAGAAGACATTTCCATCGACTGAGATGGGAAGACTGTGGATGAAGCGTATTTGTGGGTGGGAAGGGAGTTAGAAGTTTCATACATGTTAAGCTTGAGATCTATGGGGCATCC
>NW_011914463.1:0-3507 GCF_000151845.1 Pteropus vampyrus | reverse complement strand
TTTCACCAAAATATTTAAAAAAAAAAGTAAGTTGAGGGGAGATCTGGAAGTTTGCTAATCAGTATAGTTATTCCTCAGGTGTTAATGTTTCAAATGATTTTTTTTTCCAATTAGAGATTGGGTTTTCCCCCCACATAATTATAATTGGCAGGTGGTTGACAAAGGGGGCATTGTTAAACTTTGTTTTAATAAAACACCCTAGTATTGGTGATACCTATATTATTCTATAGTTTATTAGTACATATGTGTTAACTGCAGAAAAGGTAGAGAAAAGTGAGAAAGCCATTTTAAATGGGACCACTTGATGTATGTACCTTTGGAGAGGAGGCTGCTTTTCAAGAGAGTCTCATGATAGCCACTCCCTTTCTCAGATTGATGGTAATCTAGATTTTCCTAGGAACCTTGTATATGAACTTTTTTTAAAATACTCAAGTATATTCCTTAGCATCACCATTTTAGCACTGAGGTTCTAATTTCATAATTTTTTTCAATTAAGTTTATTGCAGTAACATTGGTTATTACAATTATATAATTTTCAGGTATACATTATAATTTGACATCTGTATATTCTATTGTGTGTTTACCACCCAAAGTCCAGTTTCCCTCAGCTACCACATATTTGACCCCCTTCACCCTGTCTACCTCTTCCCTCCTCCCCTACCCTCTATCCTCTGGTAACCACTAGTCCATTGTCCATGTCCATGAGTCTCTGTTTGTTGGTTCTATTCATTTGTTGCTTTTAGGTTTATATCCCACATATAAGTGATATTGTGTTATTTTCAACTTTTTCTGCCTGGCTTATTTCACTTAGCATGATTATCTTGAGGTCCATCCAGGTTGTCACAAATGGCAGTATTTCATCTCTTCTTATGGCTGAGTAATATTCCATTGTATATACGTACCACAGCTTCTTTAGCCAATCATCTATAATAGGATACTTCAGTTGCTTCCATGTCCTGGCCACTGTAATAATGCTGGTATGAACATCAGTGTGCAAATATCTTTTCAGATATGGTTTTTCAAGTCTTTGGGGTAAATACCCAGTAGAGGGATTGCTGGATTATACGGTAGATCAATTCTTAGTTTTTTGAGGAACCTCCATACTGTTTTCCATAGTGGCTGTACCAATTTGCAGTCCCTCTAGCAGTGTATGAGTGTTGCTTTTTCTCTGCATCCTCTCCAGCATTTGCTTTTACTAGTCCTGTTGATTAAGCTATTCAAACAGGTGTGAGATGATATCTCATTGTGGTTTTGATTTGCATTTTTCTAATAGCTAGTGATGTTGAGCATCTTTTCAAATATTTGTTGGCCATTTGTATGTCCTCTAGGGAGAAGTGTCTGTTCAGGTCCTCTGCTCATTTTTTGATTGGATCATTTGTTTTTGTTGTTGTTATTGAGTTGCATGAGTTCTTTGTATATTTTGGATATTAGGCCCTTATTGGAGGTGTTGCTTGCAAATATATTTTCCCATTGAAATGGTTGTCTCTTTACCTTGTTGACAATTTCTTTTGCTGAGCAGAAGCTTTTTAGTTTGATGTAGTCCCATTCATTTATTTTTGCTTTTACTTACTCTGTGCCTTTGAGGTCAAATTCATAAATCCTCTTTAAGACCAAGGTCCTTGAGTTTAGTTCCTATGTTTTCTTCTTGCATTTTATTGTTTCAGGCCTTATATTCAGGTCCTTAATCCATTTTGAGTTAATTTTGGTGTGTGGTGACAGACAACAGTCTAGTTTCATTCTTTTGCAGGTGGCTTTCCAGTATTCCCAGCACCATTTATTGAAGAGGCTTTCCTTTCTGCACTGTATGTTTTTGGCTCTTTTGTCAAAAATTATTTGCCCATATAAATATGTGTTTACTTCTGGACTCTCGATTCTGTTCCACTGTTCAGTGTGTCTGTTTTGCTGCCAACACCATGCCATTTTGATTACTGTCCCTTTGCAGTATATTTTGAAGTTGGGCAGAGTGATGCCTCCAGCCTTGTTCTTTTTTCTCAGGATGGCTTTGGCAATTCAGGATCTTTTGTACTGCCATACAGATCTAATGATTTTTTGTTCCATTTCTGTGTATCAACTTTGCCCCCCAGCTCCCTGAACCCACCCTGACTCCACACCAAACATACCTGTTTCCTCAGACCCTCCCTCTGTGAATAGACAGCAGTAGCAAGCAGTGAAGCCAGTTACTCAGATATAAATTGCGTGGTGACAACAGAGGAAATGGCTATGTTCTCTCCCCAGGCTGAAGAATGAAAGTAACTCCAAATGGATCCTTTATTCGTCAAATATTTATTGAACACCTACTACATGCGAGACACTGTAATAGTTTCTGCAGACAATTCTAGGAGGTGGCACGCATTTCTATGGAGAGTTACCTGCCATGGATGGGCAATCCTGACTCCTGTGAGCCGATCGTTAGCTGATCCCTTGCATATACAGAGACATGAACCAACATCCCAGTAGAGTACAAATCCCTCTCCCATAGGCTTAGCAGTGTTTTTTTATTTCCTACGGCACCCAACTAGATACTTTTTCTTGCAAAAAATTCATGTGAACCAAAGGTTTTACTTTGCTTCACAGACCTTTCACAAATAAAATTAATCCAGCAGGAAGGAGGGATCCCTTGCCCAGGTGATACCCATATTAAGAAATGAGTGCACAATACAATACACAGATGATGTATTATAGAATTGTACACTCGAAACAGATATAATTTTATTAAGCAATGTCACTCTAATAATAAATAAATAAATAAATAAATAAATAAATAAATAAATAAAGTCCATATCTGATTATGTTGATTCAGTATTACCAACAGGGGAAAAAAAGAGATGAGTGCAGGACCAGATCCCTTCACTCAGGTCTCTTCTTGGATCTGAGAAGCACTAAGGACAAGAGCTGGAGGAAATCTCAGGAACTGTCCAGCCCCACCTCTTCTAGTTACTACCTGAGACTCAGAGAAGTTAAGCAATTTGTTCCACGTCACACAGTTGGAGCCAGAACACAGATCTCCTGACCCCAGGCCAGAGACTTTTCCAAAGCACCTTAAAGGGCTTGGTTTGATTTTAAAACACCCACTCTTTCTCCTCCTAGTGATTTTTAATCCCTGTCAAGTTATCTTATGTTTGCTTGCTGTGGGTTTTGTATTACTGGGGCTTTTTACAGTAAAATAAGGGGAAATCTTTATTTGAGGACTTCTTTTGAAATTCCATGATAGCTCTTAAGATAGAAGAATCTCAGGCAGAAGTTTTAACCACATGAAAAAATGTCAGCACTCCTCCCCAGCCCTACTGACTCTGAACCTTAAGGATGGGGTCCAGCACCTGTATTTTTTTAAGCCCCACAGGGGATTCTGAAAGGTGGGAAACCACAGCTCCAGGTTCTTTCAAAACCAGGTTTGTAAACAGTTCTCTCATGGAGCACATTCATTCAGCCCACCATTTGACAAAGAAACAGCGCTTATAGCATTAGATAGTCGGAGGAGATGCACACACGTAATCTATCTCCTCCTTT
>NW_011914462.1:0-1710 GCF_000151845.1 Pteropus vampyrus | reverse complement strand
TCTCTGTCTCTGTCTCTGTCTCTGTCTCTGTCTCTCTTTCTCTCTTTCTCTCTTTCTCTCCCTCTCCCTCTCCCTCTCCCTCTCTCTCCCTCTCCCTCATTCCCTCCCTTCACGTCTACACTTAAATACACTCAAGTCCATTTATCTTTAAAAATCCTCTCTCCTAGTATACCCCTCCAAAGACTCCCTTACCTCTCTCCTCTGGTCTTCTTCCTCACACTTTTTAAAGGGTTGTCTGTTGGTTCTCACATCCCATTAAATCCTCAACACACTCAAAAGTCCCACCCTTTATCTAATATGGCTCTTGAAAAGAGTCTCCTCAGAGAAGACTTGCCTCCTCTCGACATTCATAGTGTCTTGTACCCCTCACAGTTACACTTATTGCCTGTTTTCCTCCACTAGACCATAAGCTTCCTGAAAGCGGGGACTTCCTATCTTGTTCACATCAGAATTTCTAGCACCTAGCATAGTGCATTACTCAATGATTAATTATTGGAAAACAATGTTTAGAGAAAATTTTTAAATCATAAATCTAATCACTTTGTGAAAAGTCATTAGAATTTATGTTATTCCTTGGAAGTTTTTTCTCTCATATTTTCATCATTGTGCATATCTGATGAATTTTAATATATTAACTTTTTTTTGCCATTTCTCATCATCCGAATGTTGAATTCTAAGATCTTATCCCTGAATGATTTCATTAAGAGTAAGTTTAATAAAAACAGTCAGTCTATGAAATGGTAAGGGCCACTTGTATGAAATTGTATATTTGTTCATTATTTGTGTCCTACATTGATATAGCTATTGCATTCAAATAAAGAATTTTCAACCCCCTGACTTTTCAGGAACTTCTATTAAACCTGTTTACCAGCTGGTTCCATTAAGAAGCCTCAGGGACAGAGCCAGTATGATTAATACAGAGGTATTGTTCTCTGTCAAGAGCAGATGCCAAGGACCAGATCGTAAAAGATACAGGGCAAACCTGGTTACCGCTGAGACCACAGTCTTTTTGACCATGTCCAACAAAGAGTTCAGCTTCTCTTTCCCCGCCTCGAACTTCATGCAGGCATGAATGGGAAGTAAAGAAGTTCACGTAGCAGCTTGTGATTTCTATCATAAATCACAAGCACGAGTGGCAGCCTTTGGTCTCACGATTTTAAAGTTTATTATGTTCTGACTCATGTAGTCAAGAAAAGCATCAGCACAATCTCTATTTTGATGTATAAGGGATGACAACCCTGACTGATGCCCACTTTTAGCATCCCATTTCTGAAAGCCTAACTGTGCCCTTTCTCCTTCCAGACACGGTAAATTCACACTAGCTTAGGAGACACCTTCCCAAGT
This sequence comes from Pteropus vampyrus, assembly GCF_000151845.1. Classification (NCBI taxonomy): domain Eukaryota; kingdom Metazoa; phylum Chordata; class Mammalia; order Chiroptera; family Pteropodidae; genus Pteropus; species Pteropus vampyrus. The sequence goes on along the minus strand of NW_011914462.1, from coordinate 366 downwards.
AAGATGTCAAGCTTTATCTAAGGGCATTTCTCTTTAAGCCAGTGGTTGTTACCAATGGCTCAGCTGCCTGCTCTGCCCATGCAGAATTCTTCGGTGTTTCTGAGGCTAGGATCCCCTTCTCAATAGCTGTGGCTCCTGTTCTAGGGCAGCTTAAAAAGTAGACAGAAACCAATCTGGCTACCATTTACCAAAGAGGCTTTGTCATTTTCACAATGCCAAAGGGTCTGAAAAAAAAAAGTTAATACAGTCCCCAGGCCTTTTTCAAAACTGCTGATTTGTTGATCAAGACTATATTTGTTTACTCCAAAATGGACCACTATCAATTTCTTTGCCCCTATCAAGAGGTATGGCCTATTTCCAGGGGCA
>NW_011914461.1:0-1036 GCF_000151845.1 Pteropus vampyrus | reverse complement strand
AAAAAAAATTTAAAAAATAAAACTACCATATGATCCAGCAAATCCAACTCCTGAGTATCTATCCAAAGGAAATAAAAAAACACTGTCTGCAGAAAATATCTGCATCCCATGTTGATTGCAGCATTATTTACAATAGCCAAGACATGGAAACAACCTAAGTGTCCATCGATGGATGAATAGATAAAAAAGATGTAAAATATAGATATAGATATATAGATATAGATATAGATATAGAGAGAAATATATGAATATTATTTAGCCGTAAAAAAGAAGGAAATCCTGTCATTTGTGAAAATATGAATGGACCTTGAGGGCATTCTGCTAAGTGAAATAAGTCAGAAAGAGAAAAGACAAATACTGTATAATCTCATTTATATGTGGAATCTAAAAAAACTAAACTCATATAAACAGAGAACAGATTGGTGGTTGCCAGAGGCAGGGGGGTTGAGGGTAGGGAAAATGAGTGAGGTTTGTTAAAAGATACAAACTTCCAGTTATTAGTCCTGGGGATGTAATGTATAGCACGGTAAATATAGTTAACAATATTGTATATTTGAAAGTTGCTGAAAGAGTAGATCTTAAAAGTTCTAATCACAATAAAAAAAAATTGTAACTAGGTGAGGAGATGGATGTTAACCAAACTTATTCTGGTGATTTTCTCTCTCTTTCTTTCTCTCTCTCTCTCTCTCTCTCTCTCTCTCTCTCTCTCTCTCTCTCAAATTATTATGTCAATTAAGTTAATGTTGATTATTATGTTGATTAACCGTCCTTGACACTTCCAGGTTATGTTACATGAGAAATATGTCAATTATATCTCAATAAAACTTAAAAAAAAAGAAAATCTCTTAAAGTGATCATACAAAAACACATGCACACACAAAATAAAACTGTGTTTTCATAGAAATATATGTATGTACGTGCATAGAAGAAGGTCTGAAAGGTTAAACACCAAACTATTAACAGCAGATACCTCCCAGGAGGAGACTGGGTTTGGGTTGGGAGAAAGACTTCAAATCCCACCACTTGGGAATTTTGA
>NW_011914460.1:0-2046 GCF_000151845.1 Pteropus vampyrus | reverse complement strand
GAAACTTTGTAGACCCAGAAAGGATTGGCAGGAAATATCCAGGATGAAAAGCAAAGACCTCCCAACCCAGGATTTTTTCTCCAATCAAAGGTATCAATTTGAATCAAAGGACAGGTTAAGAGCTTCGTAGACCAAGAAAAGCCAAAGGAGTTCATCATCACCAAGTCAGTATTATAAGAAAATGATAGAGGAATTTCTTTAAGAAGTAGTAGAAAGAAAAAGAAAAAAAAAGAAAAAAATATATGAATAAAAATGGCAAATAACTACATATCTATCAAAAAATTACTTCAAATGAAAAAGAATTAAATGCCTCAGTCAAAAGATAGGGTAGCTGAATGGATAAGAAAACAAGAGCCATACATATGCTACCTACAAGGGACTCGCTTCAGATCAAAAGACAGACACAGACTGAAAGTAAAGGGATGAAAAAAGATGTTTTATGAAAATAGAAAGAAACAAAAAGCTGGGATAACCAAACTTATACCAGACAAAATAGACTGTAAAACAAAAGCTATAACAAGAAACAAAGAAGGACCAAGTTATCCTACTTCTGGGTATTTATCTGAAGAAACCCAAAACACTACTTCGAAGGAACATGTGAATCCATATGTTCTTACAGCATTATTTACAGTAGCCAAGATATGGAAGCATCCTGGGTGTCCATCAATGGATGAATGGATAAAGAAGAGGTGAGATATATATACAATGGAATATCAATGAGCCATAAAAAAGAATGAAATCTTGCTATCTGCAGCAGCATGGATGGTCCTAGAGGGTATTCTGCTGAGTGGAATAAGTCAGAGAAAGACAAATGTCATATGTGAAATCTAGAAAACAGGATAAACAACAGAAACGAGCACATAGATACAGAGAGTATTTTGATGGTTGTCAGATTGGGGGGTAGAAGGATGGGTGAAATGGGAAGGAGTTAAGAGGTACAAGTTGGTAGTTATAGAATAGTCATGGGGATGTAGAGTATAGCATGGGAAATATAATCAGTAGTATTATGATAACTGTGTGGTGTCAGATGGGTACTGGATTTATCGGGGTGATCAAGTCATAAGTTATATAAATGTCTAATCAGTATGGTACACCTGAAACTAATATATTGTATGTCAACTATAATTGAAAAAAAATAAAAAAATTAATGAAAAATTTTAAATAGACAATATGTCACTTGCAAAGGGAAGTAGTTTTACTTCTTTCTTTCTAATTCGGATGCCTTTTATTTCATTTTCTTGCCTAATTGCCCTGACTAAAACTTCTAGAACAATATTAAATAGAACTGGCATTTTGAATAAAATTTTTGTCTTGTTCCTGATATTAGTGGGAAAGCATTTAGTCTTTAACCATTAAGTATGATGTTAGTTGTGGGGTTTTTGTAGCTATTCTTTATCAGGTTGAGGGAGTTCCCTTTTATTCATAGTTTTTAGAGTGTTTTCATTACGAAGGGTTGCTGAATTTTGTCAAATGCTTTTTTTGTAATTATTCAGATAAACCAGTGCTGTTCAGATACATTTTTAGGTACTGATGTTTTGTGCCTTTTTTTTTTTTTTTTTTTAACATCTGGAAGTATCTACTTTTGACAAGACAGAAGTTTAATTTTATAACTCAAGTTTTAAGTTTGAGTAATCTAAAATTAATCCTTTAAAAAGGCATATGTGTACACTAGTTGCATATAAGTTATTTCCCTGTATCTTTGCCAACACTTGACACTATTGGAGTTTTGGGTTCTATTACCAATCTGATATGTATGAAACAACCTCTTGTTTTAATTTCTTTTTCTCAGATCACTAGAGTGGTTGAACGTATTTTCTTGATTCTGCTTTTCTTTTCTGTGAATTGCCTGTTCAGTTTCATTTACTCATAACTTAGCAACAACCTGTGTCTGGCTAGATTCAGATTATTACTATTATTACTTTACAATGGCTTCACAATATTCCCCTATGATCATCAATGGCTGCTAAGACTGTTGGGTGAAAAGGACTGAGGGAAATCTGTAGTTTAAAAGAGACCTAAGAGAGATGTAGCATCCAGATGCAAGGT
>NW_011914459.1:0-1301 GCF_000151845.1 Pteropus vampyrus | reverse complement strand
TCACTTTAGTCGAATGGAAATTAGATGAATCTCTAAGGAAAAGTCAATGAAGTGAGACTATGAGTAACTGCCTATTCATCTGAGCTTTTATTTTTCCTGCCTGGTGGAAAAAAGTGCTCAAAATAGAACTTAAGTTTAGGTTAAGATAACTTCGGTTGATTGCAAAAAACAAAAAAAAATGAAGTTATATGTCTTTTATTCTTGAGTTTTAGAAATTCTCCTGTTTCATCGATCAACATTAATCTCTTTCTCTCTACACCTCTCTTCTTCTCTCTTGCTCTGCCACTTTGTCCTTACTCTCTCAAAAAAAGCAAGTATTCTTGATGTTCTGTTTTTCCTTGTTTAGACATTTATAACACTTTAGATACAGATGTCTTTGTCAGTTTTGGGGAAAATGTTACTTATGAACTCATGCTCGGAACACAGTAGCTTCTTTAAAGGTTAAATAATCACATTAAAAGGGTGGAGTGGCCAAGACAACATAATTTGGACATTCATTCAGGGTGGGGATATTGTGAGAAAAAAATAAATATTGCACATATATATCATCACATTAATTTAATTTTAACAGTTGGAAGAAATCACCAAAGATTGTGGAGAAAAAAAAGCAGAGGAAACAAACAAAACTCCTAGAGTTAACGCTACCTTATAGTAAACCCTTGTTTTAATTATCAATCACTTGAGATGCTGGCAAAGACATTGTACCTTCATGGGACACTTTTTACAAAACATCTGGAATGGGCAGAGACCAGAAGAATTAAATAAGAATCTTGAGATATGGCCTGTGCCTCACTGTTTTGTTTGTTTTTAAGCTCTGGATATGATTATAATGTGCATGTTAGATCAAGAACTATGGAGAAAACATGTCTCAGTGAGCATCCAGTCTTTCAAGGACAGACTAAGAGTGTCAGTTTTCCAGAGTCCATGGCACTGGGACCAATTTCCAAAATTAAATGCTTCTGTAAACTAGAGCAGCTTGAGCTCACTGTGACCAAAGCTCCCGAGTGCTACAGTGGCATTTTTAACACTGAAAACCTAGGGTGAAATAGAGCAGAAGTTTTGAAAGGGAAGGGATTATTAAAATTGTTCTAAGTGGAAAAGGTTTCAAGAAATATAGTACAAATATCAATAGCTGATGAACTAGCAGTGATTACAAATAATGAGCTTAATATTTTAATAATATATATATATATTATATATATATATAATATATATATATTTAAAAGTCCATCACATTATATATATATATATATATATATATATATATATATATATATATATATATATATATATATTTAAAA
>NW_011914458.1:0-2047 GCF_000151845.1 Pteropus vampyrus | reverse complement strand
TCAAGTAAAAACTGTAACTGTCAACTGAGGTCGTACATTTCATTCTGACCCAGATCACATTCATTTGCTGAAAAGGAAAATGTGTCATATTTATAGAGCAGGTAGAATTCTGGGTCAGAATAAGCACAATTTGCAGGAGAAAAAAGCCTTATTAATGTGGCTCTCCTTGCCCTAGGCAGTAACCCTTAAAATGACTTCTGCATTATTTCAGTGTTTCTTCATGTTTCAAGGTCTCTTGTTTCAAATCTGTACTGCTTTGGGGAAGACAGAACAGAATAGCAGTGCAGAGATACTGTCACTAGAATAATAGATACTGCTTGTCTTTGCCCTTCTTAAAGGATATCAGTTTTTTAAAGCAAAAAAAAAAAAAAAAGGAAAGGAAGAAAGGAAAGAAGGAAAAAGGAAAGAAAGGGAAGGAAGGAAGGAAGGAAGGAAGTAAGTAAGTAAGTAAGTAAGTAAGTAAGTAAGGAAGGAAGGAAGGAAGGAAGGAAGAAAAGAGAAAGAGAAAAAAACTCTCTTAACTGTTTTCTCACAGGGAAAAAATAAAACTAAATGAAGAATAACATCACTTACAAACTCCAATAAGTGCACAAAGGATTTAATAAACATAAACCACAATGAACATAGCAATGAAGATAAAATTATAGTGTCATGAGAATCACAATAGTAAGATATAACTAAACATAAAATCAAAGAATGTATTAGAAACCCCTCATTTTTTTATTCTCTACCAGTGAACATAGGTATTGAAGAAAACTTTAATGAATTATATTTATCTACTCTAAAAAATTCTAATGAATCATCTTTAGAAAGAAAGACAACATTATATAGCTAAAAAATTAATGGATTTAAGATTTCAAGATGTAAAATGTTAGCACTACTATTTACATTTGACCTTATCTAGGTATATTAATTTTCCGAGAGGCTATTTCCTTATATTTAGTATAGAGGTTATAAGGTTTACATTTAATAGTTAATGTGAAAATATAAAATAAATGTAAAAATAAGTTTTAACTAAAAAATACAATTATTAGCATAGAAGTCTATAGTCAATCTATTTAAATTATTTGAATTGAAACATAGTATATGGAACCAACTACATCTCCAGTTTACCTCTATGAAAGGGAATGTTTTCTGTATCAGGATAGAAAGTCTTTGACATTTTCATTTTTATTGGATTATTTCCCATTGAAAATGAAGTAAATTGTAAGTGACACTGCATGTGGTATAAAACCCATGAGTACTTCAATGGCAGTAAAATCCTGTGTTCCTCTTTTATGAACGGAACTTTTGCTATGTTTAAACTGCTCACATAATAAAATATTGAAAATATTATTTTCAAAGTCAGTCCTTATCTCAGTTGGCAAGTGTTTCTAAGAATTTTCTTTCAACATGTTTTGTAGTCAACTATATTTTTCTTTTAGCAAGAGCTAATAAGAAAGATGAAGTACATTGCTGAGGATACTTTTAACCTCTGGTTCATGATAGACTCATGCTTTTGACTGATGGCCACTATAAAGTTTTCAGAAAGAAGATAGGATACAGGGTGATAGCCAATGTTACCTAATTATATATATATATTTTTTGAATATATCAGATTACAGAGAATCATCATATCTGACCATAATTTATCTGAACTATCCACTTACACACACACACACACACACACACACACACACATATGCATGTACTATATAAAGATTCGTTAGCTTGGGGTATCTTAGAATCTCTAAATTGGGCAAAAGGTAGCTTGCCTTTGATATTAAATGGAAAATAGTATAACAAAATAGTTTGAGGACCACATGAGTTTTAGTCATGAATTATATAGACTTTCCTATATTTTGTTTATGAACTGATATCTGGGAAAAAAAACAAATCAATGAAAGGAAAATATTTGGATATTTCTAAATCAGTTTCATGTATTCTCTCACATTTTATATTCTCCAGTAAGGAATAGCATGTTTAATGCAGTAATGACTGATAGATATATCTTCTTATGTATCTTATTATATGAGAAATATGTTTTCCGGGAGACACTACTCTTTTT
>NW_011914457.1:0-2031 GCF_000151845.1 Pteropus vampyrus | reverse complement strand
CAGTATGCGTGAACCTCTAGAGCGTTATGCTAAGTGAAGGAAGCCAGACACAGTGGTCACATATTATATGATTCCGTTTTAGCGAAATGTCAGGAAAAGACAAATCCATAAAGACAGAAAGCAGAGTGGTGGCTGTCAGGGGCTGAGAGGAGGGGGCATGGGGAGTGACAGCAGATGGCTAGCGGCTCTTCTTGGGGAGGGACGAAGTGTTTTGGAACTAGATGGAGGTGATCATTGCACAACATTGTGAATGTACTAAAAAGTGCCACTGATTTGGACATTTTTAAATGATGAATTTTATGTTGGAGGAGTATCACTTCAACTAAAAGAAGCAGTGACCTGATAGACAGAGAGGCTCAGCTGGCCCATCTCCAGATTGCAGAGCCCTGGGCCCACCCCTGGGTGCAGGGGACGGGGTGGGTGACGGAGGAGAGGCCCTCCCTCGGGGGAGCTGGTTCCTAGGAGGCCCCGATGGGAGAGACCTGGCCTTGTTGGACACTGGAAGCAGGGAGCATCTGCTGGGGTTTCGTCTCTTTCATGTTCCATTGGAAGTGATAAATGAAGCTTTGCATCTGCTTCACGGCAGATTCGTCCCGGGAGAGGCAGCAGACGCTCTGGCAGACACATTTAAATCCTCCTCAGTAGCGGCTTCTTGCAGGATATAAAATAGAGCTCGGGAGGGGGAGCATTCTGCTAGCGGCCATTGCAGGTGCAGGGTGGCCAGCAGATGTGGGGTGCAGGAAACAAACCTTTTTATTTACCCCCTGCTCCCTTGGGCTCCACCTTGGTGCCCAAGGTGATGTTAGTGATGCCTGCATTTATTTCCAGACCTGAGATATACTGTCTGCCAGTGGTGGTTAGTGGTGACAAACAGCTGTCATTTATTCGCTGTGCAACCTCAGACCGATTATTTAACCTCTCTGTGCTCCAATTTCCTTATCTGCAAAATGGTGATGATAATGCCCATCCCACAGGAACCTGCGAGGCCTAGATGAGCATGTATAAATATATGTACTTACATTCATATAGTATGTATATACCATATAAACATAATGCATAAATAAATTTAATAATACTTTTATAATATTATATATACCATCAAAATAGAAATAGTTATAATATATAATATAAATACTATATATAATAAATCATATTTATAATATGATGCATATGCACATATAGCTTTTACAGTGTGTGGCCCACGAATGATGCTGGTGAAGATTCATTGCATCTAAAATGGGAGAATGGGTTCATTCATTCATTCATTCTTGGCGTTTATTGAACTCGTACTGTGCGTCAGGCACAGGGACTAAACAGTGACTAAGATGAGCATATTCTCCACCTCCGTGAAGCTTACATGCCAGTGGAGAGATAAAATAAGACATCAAAGACTAATGTAATTGGAAATTATGGTAAATGCTATGCCTTCAAATAAGCAAGTACATGCTTAAGGTGGAAAATAGCTGAGGATGGACTTTCTAGACGGTGGTTGAGAAAAGCTTCTTCTATAAGGAGATGCTATTTCAGCTGAGACCCGGCCAAAGAGAAGATGCCGGTCGTGTGAAGAGTGGGGAGCTTTTCAGGTGGAGGGCACAACAGGTACAAAGGCTCTGAGGTGAGAGAGAGCTTGGCCTGATCAAGGAAATGTCTGAAGACAAGTGAGACCAGGATGGCATGCAAGGAACGTGGCTCCAGAGAAGGCTGGAGGAGGAGTCGTTGGATCTGCACATAGTGCCCTGTGTGCCATTTCCAGGAATGTGGATTCTAGTCTGTGTAAGGCGAAGCCAGTATGGGGCAGTGGAGTTACTGGGTTTTGTTTTAGGATCATTTTGCTGTGAGGGAGTGCAGTTTAGAGAATTTTGTGAGTGGAATAGGAAGAGCAGCTTGCAAGTTCATGCATTCGTCCCCATATGGGAATCAACACTTGCTTTTCTTGTCTGCTCTGGAAGACAAATTCCAACAGAAGCTCCTGTGTGTGCTCCCGCTCTAAGATGCTAACCTGATCTTTGCTCTCGTACTTGCTTTTTAGAA
>NW_011914456.1:0-1402 GCF_000151845.1 Pteropus vampyrus | reverse complement strand
TCAGACCAAAATAAATGCTTTCCCAGAATGCATGATAGGCTTTTCAGAGCATTTAAAAATATGGATGTATTTTTATGTGCCACTGACTTTGGCTTTTTTTTTCCAGCCTCAGAGAGAAATTATTATTTTTTCATTCCCTTTCGTGCCGTGTGACTACCCAGCTACCTTTAAACACTCTATTTTCAGAATAGCAGCAAGTTTTTTAAGTTATTTTAGAAATGTTAAAAATAAGAGAAAATTGCAAGAAACTCTGAAATGCTCGGTCCCTCCCTCAAAGACTAGGTTCTATTCACTCTAAGAACAGGAACCGCATCTCTTCAGGCACTTAGATGATGCAAATTAAGGGTTAGGGAGGTTGGACAGTGCGGTCCCCGTACCTGCGAGCCCCTTGGTGGACCGTACTCTCAGCCGCGGAGAGCGAGCACGCTTCTGATCAGAAAGGCTGTCAAAGTGCGCCCAGTAATTTGAGGTTTAAACAAGCGTGGACACCAGAACAATTAGAGAGCATCCCAGAGGCCAAGTGCGGGAGAAGTCCATGCTACCCCGACAAGCCTGAAATTACCTATTTGTAAAACACCCGACCAAAACACAACTTTTTATTAGACTGGATTTGATGAAAGCGGCTATCTGGCTGGAAACTTCTTCCCCCAACACACATAAACTCTTTAAGTCTAAAGAATCCTTGAAGAGATGGAAAGGCGCGGCGAGTCGTGGGTGGACGGTTGCCCGGACAGCGCGGCCACCGCGGCCACCGCGCCCAGCCCCTCCGAAGCGCATTCGGGCGGCGAGCTGCGCGCACCGCCCGCTCGGCCGCTCGGGATCCGAGCCGGGCCCGCTCCCCACCCCCACGGGCAAGAGAGCCCCGCCACCCAGGAACGGACCCCGCGCCCAGGTCCCGCACCCCTCCTCGGCCCGCACGCCCGGCCCTGCCCAGCCCGGCCACTTACGTGACGGCCGAAGGGAACGGCTCCTCCGAGGATGGGCCGATCAGCAAAGATTGGAAAAGTGTCAGAGTCAAGGCCAGCAGGCAGCCAGCAGCCATCTTCGCGATCGAGGATCGATCCCGCCTCGCGCCCCGGCCGGGGGAAGGAACAGTGCCGGAACCCGCGGGAGGAGGAGCTGGACGGGGCTCTGCGCGGGTCGCAGATGCGACGTCCGGAGGCTGGCGCGCCGGGGGCCCGGCGCGGACCCGCTCGGGGACTGAGGAGCGAACCGCGGCGCGGGGCAGGGGCGGCGGCGGGCGGACCCACTAGCGCGCGGCGGCCGATCCGCGCCGCGGCTGCCTCGCCTCCGCCGCCATCAGCAGCGACTTTGCAAACAAACCTGGGCGAGCCTGCCGGCGCTCTCGCTATCTCTCTCTTTCTCCCCTCGATTTCTTCCCTGATTTATTCCCCTGATCGCC
>NW_011914455.1:0-3844 GCF_000151845.1 Pteropus vampyrus | reverse complement strand
CATGTGGTTTCCTGGTCACCTTTGCCATGTCAGTGCCTCCCAGTGGTCTGCCCCAGGCCTCCGGAACTCCCTATATATGCCCCTCCCCAGGACAATGAGGGGCCGCACCCTTCAGTTTTGTTTGTTCAGCGAGACTCTCCTCTAGCCAATAGCAGCCCTGGAGGGGCTTAGACAACACAGAGCACCATCCTGACACATCCGTGAGGGCGGGGACATGCTGGCAAGGACAACATGCTCTTCTGGAGAGACACTGGTGGAATTCTTTTTTACAAACAGCTGTGACAATCTTCTAGCTTCTTGGTGGAGATACTTTGTGATTAGAATTAGTCCATTTGTTTCTCTAGGTAGAGGGTCTCTCATCTAGGTTTTGTCCCCTTTCCCTAAGAACTGTTTCTGTTTGCCAACTGTAACCGGGCGACCGTATTCCGGCCGTGCGGTGGAGGCATTATTAGATAATTAGATGTTCCGATTTTTCTAAAAAATCAACCCGATTCATTTTGACATTCCAGTGTCAGTCTCCATGTGGCTTCTTCTTTACATCCTCGGTTATGGGGCTTCTGTTCAGCTAGTCTTCAGGTGGTTCTCATTGATGGCTGTTCTGTAATTTAGTTGTGATTTTGATGTGGTCATCGGAGGAGATGAGCACAGTGTTTACCTACTCCACCATCTTGACCAGAAGTCTCCCCATGAAGGCTCTTTTAAAATTAATGTAATACAACCTAAAAAACTTAACAATAAAAGAGAGTAATATGAAATTCTTAACAAAAGCCTATAAAAATAGCTTATGCAAACGAACGTTGCCATTACCCAACTACTTTTAGTCTGATACATGTTTTTACCTCTCTGTGTTGTCTTGATTCAAGCTCCGTGTAAATGTGAGTTCGAGAACACGTGCTAAATTTAAATGCCAATCTTCCCTTTTCAAACATACGCATCCTACGCGTCATAGCACTTGTGCTTTTAAGCAGGCATTACAAGCACTTTCCTGCCACTTCTTAACTCTCCGTGTTTTATAGCCTTCCAGGGGGAAGGGAGTCTGACTGCTTAAGCACCCCTCAGGCAGAATGGACATGAGTCTCCAAATATCTAACAGATGTTGTGCTGTATCTCAGGATGAATCCATTATTGATTCGGAACTCTCGCTATGGTAACTTTTGCCAGGTTTTCTTTCACACTTGTGATGAGGAAAGGGATTGAGCATCAATAAGGAGACAAGACAATAACAATAAACAGACATGGATTTAAAGCAAGGCAGTAATCACAAAAACAATCGAGGCCCCCTTGACAGTTGCTCTCTTTCCAGTGCCAGATTGCAAATCACTTTGTGTTTCCTTCTCCCCGAGCTCACACACATTCGGAGACACAGGATCTGTAAACAAGCCCATTTGAGTTCTTGTTCAAGGAAATATTTGGATAAGAGAGACAGGACTAAAGAAATTCAGAGTCATCTCGGAGGAAGTTTTCAAAAAAGATGGGAGTGGCGTGTTAGGCCTGGGAAGCGAAAAGGACGACTTAATTCTCTGTTCCTGTCTAATCAGAAGCACTTGCAGCCTCAAAAGCACATCCTGATTGCAGTGGACGCCAAAGGCATGTTTTCTGTGTTCAAAGCAGAATCCATCATCTTCTCCCCTCTTTCTAAACCTGCAGTCTTGCATGTAATTTACCTAATACATCACTGTCATATTCATTTTTCTAAAGCTCTTTACTTTAGACTGCCTTGGATGTTTTCAGAGAGTTAGTATGATAAAAGTATATGAATTAGCTTATCCAACCATTATGTATTAAATGCCTGCCTTCGGATTGCAGAGAGCAATACGAAATAGTGATGCCTAGCGTAGCAGAAAGATGGTCTTGCAAATGAAAACGAAGAGGTATGAGGAGTGGAGTCACAGGGCTAGGCCGAAGATTATCAAGGAAGGCTTCATGGAGGTGGTGAAATTAGAACTGAATTTCTAAGGAGAAGTAGTGTTTCCCAGGCAGATAAGGAAATACGGAAGTGTGAGGAATCATGGTGTGTAACGGAACAGGGATGAATTCCAGGTCAAAGCATAGGGGACACAGGGGATGTGTGTTTGAGGGGGTTACTGCATAGACTGGTAGGTAAAGCTTAGAAGACGATGGACCTTGTACACCATGCCCAAGGTTCAGACATTATGCTATAGGATAGAGGAGCCTACTGATGAACTTTAAGTTGGGGGATGAAGCGATCATTTTTCTACTTAAGAATGATGACCTGAGGGTAGGAAAGGAGATGGGAAGTATGATGGGAGCTGTCCTGGAATAAAGAGGCACTAACGTGGGGCACCAGAAAGAAGGTGCTACAATAAGAGTACAAAGTGAGATTGATAGGGGTTCAGGAACAATTAGAGGTGAAAGGCTAAATAATAATAAATTAATGTAGGCCACTAATCTGATTAAAAAAAAAAAACAAACTTCATGATCTCTCGTGACTTACCAAATTAAGCTGAAAATATTTAGCCTGACATTCAATACCCTCAAGAATCGGGGTCCAATCTTTCTTTCTAGTTTTATTTTCCAATATTCTTCTGCTGGGAGACAAGGTAGAGGAATGCTATCTGCTTTCGCCCTGTTTTCCTGACTCCCTGTCATCGCACAAGATCTCTGCTCTGCCTTGACAACCCTTTTAACTCTTCTAGTCAAAAGCCGCCCAAGAGCCAACTAATCCATGTCCTTTGTCATCTCTCCAATTGAATAGACTCCCTACTCTCTTGGAGATTTTGTAGGAACCTGAGCTTAGTTTCTCATTTCACTTATTTCTGTAGTGCTTTGTATTTGTTTACGAGTCTTCTCTCTTGTCCTTTCCCTTTATCAACTAAGATACGCAGGCAGACCTTGTCCCGTTGTGCTTTGCTTTATTGGGCTTCACAGGCATTGCGTTTTCACACATCGAAGGCAAGACCCTGTACTTACCAAAGATTATGACTCATTTCATTGCCACACTTGCTTTATTAAGGTGCTTGCTTTATTTGGTTTAGAACCCAAACTCACTATTTTGAGGTATGCCTATAATTTTATTGAGGACTGAGAATCTCTTATTCATGTTTTTATCCCCTTTTATGCCTCATGTGTAGAGCATTGTACATTGTACTTGTAGGTTTTTTTAAATGAAAGATTTTCACTTCACCTGAATTTCCTAAATTATATAAAGTAGAGAGTTAGAACACCGAGGCAGATAATCCAGATAGAAGTATCTGCTTTGGCTGTGATATCTGGCCATCACTCCGTGACATCTCATGATGATATTAACTTACATGAGATTTACTAATTGAGCAAAGAAAAACACACCTAAAGTTTTATGCCCTAAAATATCGTATCCTTCAATAAATCTCGGTTAGGTTTGGCACATCTCAAAGAGACCAACAGATTGTAAAGATATTATTGATAAGATTCTATAAGCTTATATCCTGCCATCAATTTTTATACAAAATTCCTATTGGCTTTAATGAGAATTCTGATTTTCAAAGAAGCCTATGACACCATACAAGTTTTTGGTGAATTTGTTTTTAGTTCTGTAGTGACGTATGTGTGGGTCTGAGGAGAGAAGAGTGCCTTCGGACATATTTATGGACCATGTGTATGTATTCATTTAGAGATATTTGAGTAAAAACTCTCAAAGACTACAGCATGAATCGGTACATGAATATTTGCATCATTACTATTTTATTTCTCAATATGATTATCATTTATATTTATGTGGTGTCTTTGAGTGGCAATGAGTACATCTATTACAAAATAAAAAAAAAAGAATCGTTTCATCTCTACGTGGATATGCGGTAAGGGCCGATGTTATTGCCTTTTAACTGATGTGCAACCAAAGCACTGA
>NW_011914454.1:0-1807 GCF_000151845.1 Pteropus vampyrus | reverse complement strand
TCACCAGTAATTGTTCGGTATTATTATTATTATATTAGAATTATTTTTCTAATAATCAAAAATATAAAATAGCAAGCCAGCGAGAATTTGATACAGGGCATGTTAGAAGCAGGCACAGGAATGGGAGAAGGGCCTCGCATTGACGGAGGAACAAACTACAAAGCAGGCAACGTCTTCACAGAAACTCCATTCGGTATACACTGTGATTGCTTCATTCTACAGATGAGAAATGTATGGCACCCAATGCACGTCCGTTCTACAGATGAGAAACGTACGGCACCCAATGCTCGTTCACTGGTCGTAGAACATCGAGTAAAGTGACAGAGCTGGGACTAGAAACCAGAGCTCGAAAGGTCTACTACATCTGATATAGGAACTAAAATGAGTCAGTTCACTGTCTCTGGCTCATTCTGACCAACTAGGCTTGGATAACTTTAGAAAAAGAATCACCGAAAAGAACCACAGTCTTAAAAATTACAGAAACCCTGAGGGAGGTATTAACATAGGAATGGATACCCTGACCAGTAAACAGATGAGGAGGCGACAGATGTCTTTGGTGACTGGAGAATGTTAATCACGACCACGTGAGGTTTCACTTATGAAACAGATATGTTTAACAATTGGTACATCTTTTTTTTAAATATCTAACGTTTTCAGGCATTTGAAAGGATAAATCAACAGAATTGTTTTAGGTTTGCTGATGGGATTATAAATTGGTGCGACCACTCTGGAAAATAGCTTCGCATTACCTTTTAAATGTGTACTTTCATATATCTTACGACACAATAAATGTGATCTTAGATACGAACCCAGCAACATTCTTGCACACATACAAGAGGAGACGTGTACATGAATGGTCACAGTAACCTTATATATAGAGGAAGCTCAGATATTCATCAACAGAATAACTGACGAAGTGTAAACAAAGCATTTTTACAGCATAGTCCAAAAAGGTGAACTACAACAATATACAACAACAATACCAAGGGATTCACCTTGGTAATATACTATTAAGTAAAAACAAGATAAGTCATTAAATAGTCCATATAGTGTGGCATGATACATTTCCATAAAGTTAAAAATTATTAAAGTAAATAAACTATTTAGAGATGCAATAAAAATACAGCAAAGAAATAATGAACATAGGATGTAGGACGACAGTTTCTTAGTGTGTACGGAAACAAGTTTCAAAGATTCACTCGAGAAGGGTTTGACAAAGGTGTTGATTCATTTACTCCTTTAATTCAACAAATAATATTAAATATTTATATATAAACTGCCTTTAAAATATAAAAAAGTTCAAGTATCTATTAGGTTCAAAGCACAAGGATAAGCATAGGTCAGAGTAATGGGAAAGACAGACCTAAACCTTGCCTTCAAAAAGGCTTGCTTACCTTCTAATGGGAGAGGAGTCTTTCCATTGGAAGTAGACTGATGACATTCAATCATGGAAATGGAAAGGAAGAACTTTCCAGAATGCCTTCTTGTGGGTAACTTACAAGCCAAGCAGGTCCATCTATAATACAAGTCTGCGTTTGCAGTAAATGGTAAGTTCACAAACACCTGAATGTAGTAGCCAACCAGGAGACATACATATATATATAGATTCAAGTCTTCATGGTGGCTTCCCTATACCATTTGTATGTGACTCCTCTTCTAGCACCGGACAATTATTGTAATTGATGAATTCATTCAATAACTGCTTCTTAAATCCCTACTACGTGAGACACTGGGCTTGATCTTGAATGGTCACATAAACAGTCATTACTCAAAATTAGATGCCCAGCAGCAATAAGTAGAGGAGTGA
>NW_011914453.1:0-1209 GCF_000151845.1 Pteropus vampyrus | reverse complement strand
AATATAGATATACACGTCGCCTCTAAAATATAACAAAGTTCTAGCATCTATGAGGCTCTAAGCACAAGGATATGCATATGTCAGAGTAATGGGAGAGCCAGGCATAACTCTCACTTCAATAAAGGCTTGCTTACCTTATAATGGGAGAGGAGTCTCTTCCATGGGAAGTAGAGTGATGTCATTCAATCATGGAAGTGGAAAGGAAGAACTTTCCAGAACGCTTACTTGTGGGTAACATACAAGCCAAGCAGGTCCATCTATAATACAAGTCTGCGTTTGCAGTAAATGGTAAGTTCACAAACACCTGAATGTAGTAGCCAGCCAGGAGATAGATATATATATATGTGTGTGTGTATATATATATATACACATATATATATATATATATAAAAAATACACATATATATATATAAAATCAGGAGACATATATATATATATATATATATAGAATCAGGAGACATATATATATATGTGTATATATATATATACATATATATATATATATATATATATATATATATATATATATATATATATATATATATATAGAAGGTAGGTAGAAAATATATGAAGACTTGGTGGCTTCCCTATACCATTTGTATGTGACTCCTCTTCTAGCACCGGACAATTATTGTAATTGATGAATTCATTCAATAACTGCTTCTTAAATCCCTACTACGTGAGACACTGGGCTTGATCTTGAATGGTCCTAAACAGTCATTACTCAAAATTAGATGCCCAGCAGCAATAAGTAGAGGAGATATTTGGTCTTAAATTCTGCAGAACTGGGAGTTTACATGAAACTATACAGCTGGCATAGTCTACACATGACATTTTCCTAATGACTGGTAGAAGTGACAGGATTTTACAAAGCCTTGGAATTTATTTGGGGAGTTGTTGATTGCTGCGTTTTAGGCGCTCAAGAAATCGAACTCTTGTTAATGAAAAGGTCAGAGCTGCTCGATCGGACAGGAGAGACACAGAAGCCATCCAGGGAGGAGGCTTCCTCCATTTTCCCGAGCATGACTCAGATCCCTCTGTAATTAGTCCTCACAATTCTTCCCTCAAACCTTACTCTCCTACATTCATACTTTCAGTCAGCAGCTCCTGATCTCTTTCTCACCAGGATTAATAAAAATATTCATGGCTTCGGTTTCGTTTTTTGTTTTTTTTCATGAACAAACTAACTGATGAAAGGAATCGTGATGA
>NW_011914452.1:0-1565 GCF_000151845.1 Pteropus vampyrus | reverse complement strand
TTAAAAACCATGGAGAAAATTAAACTAAGGCTCATTATAACTGGATTGCTTAAAACCAGTGATAAAGAAAAAAATCTTAAAAGCAGCCCAGAGTAAAAGAAATGTTACAGACAGAAGACTAAAATAAGAATTAGTGTAGCCTTCTCTATGGAAACAATGCAAGCCAGAAGATAATGGAATAATGCATTTTAAGTACTGAAAGGAAAAAAAAAAAGGATTCAAAAACTTTAAATTCCATAGCCAAAAATAAAGGCTTTTCAGACATACAAGACCTGAAAAGGATTCATCACCAGCAGACCTACTCTACATGAAATATTTATGAAAGTCATTTAGGTAGAAGGAAATCCGGATGGAATGAAGAGTATCAAAATGAGGACTGTTTGAGTAAATACAACGAATCTTTGTTCTTAGTTTTTAAATACCTTTACGGATTGACTCGTTAATGCAGAAATAAGAACAATGTTTTGTGGGGTTTCTAATATATGTAGAAGTAAAATGTGTAACAATAATAACACAAAGGCCAAGATGTAGGAAATAGAATTGCATTGTTGCGAGGTCTTATACACACACGTGGTATAATTTCACCTGGAGGTAGACTAAGACAAGTTAAAGGTGTGAGTTAGATCCAGTAAGCCAACAAAGAAGGTAAAATGGAATAATTATAAACAAGTAATTCAAAAGAAGAAAAAATGGGACAGAAAACAAACAGCAAGACAGTTGATTTTAAGCCAACTATACCAATAACCACATTAAATGTAAATGGTTTAAACACCCCAATTAAAAAGTAGAAATGCTGACATTGGACCAACAAAGAAGACTCCACTATATGCGTGCTAGAAGAAACTCACTTTAAAAATAAGAACACAGGTAGGTTAAAAGAATGGAAAAGGGTATACCATGTTTGTTAAATATTTACAGCCTGACACTTCATTAAAGAAGTTCTTGTTATTTGTATATGTGAAAGCATAACATCCTAGATGCTTCAAAAAGAAAAGTTGTATAACTATCTTTTAAAATGGGAATTATACAGTTTTGCACACTCATTCCCTGGGAGTTGAGGAGAATGGAAGCTCAGAAAACAAGAGATGAAAATGTCTCTCTTTGTATTTTATTTCCGTTCTTTGTGTTCTTCTTTTCTGTTGACTGAACAGTAAAAAGAAACAGCAGCCTAACCTCAAGCTCCTTTTGCTCCATGCACCACCGTGTTATTGATCTGGTATCATACTGTATATAAAGCAAGGTTTGCTTCAGTGACTCGAAGCTGTATTCCAAATAAAAGGCCGTATGTAGGAAGACAAATTTCTACAAAGGTAATTTTAAGAGAAAATAATATTTTAAAGCGCATTCTATTTTCCTTCCCACTCCGTTGCTCTCCTAAGGAATCTCATCTAGCCAAATTACCTTGTTTTATCATGCCAGATTATTGAACATCGCTTAGTTTATTCCAAGATTTTTGCCAAGTTATCTTTTGAGGAGACTTGGTTCTGTGCACAGGTTTTAGTGTCATAAGAAAAGCTAGATGCACAAATATTCAAAAGCGGAACCTCTGGTTCATATAGATATGA
>NW_011914451.1:0-1949 GCF_000151845.1 Pteropus vampyrus | reverse complement strand
CATTTTATTACGCCTACAGCACCTGGTCTTCCTAGGTGGTCTCCCATCCAAGTATTAACCAGGCCTGACTCTGCTTAGCTTCTGAGATCAGACGAGATCGGGCTTGTTCAGGGTGGCCGTAGACGAAAATAAAAACCTTTTAAGACTATAACACAAGAGCACGTCCCTTGTATCTGTAATCACCATTTTGATGGAGAAACAGTACAGTTCTTTATATCTATTAGAAAAGTGTTCCTCGTCTACGGCCATGCCACCCTGAACAAGTACGATCCCATCTGATCTCGGAAGCTAAGCAGGGTCGGACCTGGTTAGTATTTGAATAGGAGACCACCTAGGAAGAATGGGTGCTGTAGGCGTAAAAAATAAAAAATAATAAAATAAAAATTTAAAAAACTTTAAAAAATAAGAGATTGTAAGCTGACAAGGTCCTTGCAATCTGTGAGGTCAACCAAGGGTTGTCTCGTCTAAAAAAAAAAAAAAAAAAAAAAAAAGCGCTCCTCTTCCACTGCTTTGGTTTTTTGCCACCCAGCTAGGGAAGGGAGGCCCTGGCAACATGGAGGTTGGATAACCTTAACTCTCAATCACAGTCTGGTGGGCAGGGCTGCTAGTATTTATTTGGCCCCAGGGTCCCAAAGCCTTCTCTCCACTTGAATGTCTAATAAATAAATAGATGTAAAGTAAGACCAACCCTCCTTCAATATTTTATATGACGGTTTCCAAAAAATTTAAGAATATTATTCTATATATTAATTTCAAAATCGGTAATGATTCATTGTTAGGTCCAAGTCGCAGCTTCAAACTCTGCTACTTTAAGAAGAGAATACTTGTGAAAGCAGAGAACAGCAAAATAATATTGTAACACATCCACGTCATCACCGTAAAACAAAAACTTTTGCCTGAATTCCAGTGATAGCTTCCTCAGTTTGTCTTTTCTTCCCCTTTGCCTCTTTATAGTATAATTGGCACTCAGCTGACAGGATAATTCTTTTAAAATGTAAATAAGATTATATTAAAGCCAAAGTCCTTCAGTTTGCCTACAAGGCCATACACAATACGGCCCTGGGCATCGCTTGGACGTCATCGTCCACCTTGTGCTGGCTCACTGTGTTCTAGCCACCAGCCTCCTTGCTGTTCCTCAAATAAGCCAAGTGCATTCCTGTTTCAGGGTGATTACATCCCCTCAATGTGGAATGTTCTTCCTGGGTATTCTTATGGCTCGTTGCCTCTCTTCATTCGGGCACCTGCTTTAATGGCACTTCCAAAGAGACGCCTTCTCTGACCATTCCTTCCAAAATAGCATCCCCAGCACAGTGTCCAGTCCCTCATCCTACTTAATTTTTCTTCAGAGAACTCATCACCACTTGAAAGTACATACCTATTTCCTGATGGGTTTAATGTCAGTATCCCTGACTAGAACATCATTTCTCTTAATGCACAGATGGTATTGTTTCCTGTCGCATCCCCTGGGTTTTGCATGGTGCCTAGGACATAGCAGTAACTCAACTGAATAAATATTTATGAATGAATGAATAAACTATTTTACAATAGCACGTTGCTTTCAAATTTACATATATATTTTTTTTTCATTTAGTACCTAAAACAATACTAGAAGCATAGCCTTCAAGGTTCAAAATGGGCATACAGCATTATTCACATCTGGTTTAAAAAAAAAAAAAAACGGTAGAGATACAGCAAGTTAAAGAGATCAATTCAAATCTTCATGGCTCTTAAATTTCCCTGCCAGCATTTGAACTCCGGCATAAGACTCTTACTACACAAGGATGTGTAAAAGCATCAGGATATTAGGTCCAGCTGAGATTAGGACGTCCCTCCAAGAACCACCATGGATGTGTCTCTAACAATTTCAGCATCAGGAATGGACAGAGGGGACAGCTGAAAAAAACTAGGCGGTCTCATTTGTAAACAAATGAGTATTTCTCTCAACCCCT
>NW_011914450.1:0-2594 GCF_000151845.1 Pteropus vampyrus | reverse complement strand
GAGGTAAAAACCAGTAATACATGAAAGGGAGATTTGTCAATTTTTTTTTTTTTTTTAACAGAGGTTTGTTTTTGTTCCGTAAAGACACTTAAAAAAAAAAAAAAAAAAAGCAGAGAGTCTGAGTATGCCTACACGTGTGCTTGTGGATTGAGGGGTGAAAGGATGCCTGGGTATCAAAACCTTGGGGAAGACTCAAGACTCATCACTTTCTAGCACTACTGCAGAGGCATTCCCAGGTTTCTCATAGTGCTAAAACCCAGATCACTGTATGAAGTACAATGCAGGGAGGAGGACGTTTTCTTTCCTGTTTTTGCTTTTCCCAAAGGCCTCTTGACATGGAGAGATCGATGGTGGCCAGTGACAAGGATCAGGAAGTCCGCCCCTTGCTGCCTAGGCTCCAGGAGTCACATTTGTCATTCCCAGGGCTTTCCCCTCTGTGGGAACTTCTTGCCATGGGGTCTGGCTTGAGTGCTTTGAGGACAGGGAGCCAGGGACACAGGAGGAGAGACACCATTCTTTATCACTCAAGCAGGAAAGGGAAGAACAGGAAGAGGAGGGAGAAGGGGTCATCCATGACTGAGTCTTGATTAATTACTAGTCTCGACACTGACAAGAATGTGAAAAACAGAGCCGAAAGGTACGGGAAAAAAAAAAAAAAAAAGGCACTCTGATAGCCTCCTATGCAAAAAATAACTATCTTAAATTAGAAAAATCAGTTAATCATGTCAGATGTCTTATAGGCAGAATCTGAGAATTTGGAAACTATAAATAAACACAGAGAGCACAAGATTTGTATTTTCTGGTGGGCCCAGCACATCTAGGAGACCCGAAATTATGAGAAGATGATCTCTCAAAACGAAAGCCAGGCTTATACACATGCATTTCATTTGTATTCTGTGTGCCTCATTTTCTGTGATGATGAAAAAAAGCAATTGCAGCCAACACACAAAGAGCCACCGAGAGCTCTCCTGTCGTACTACCTATCCCCTCTTGGGAATGTGACTCCATAAGCCCTGGCTTCTTTTGTGGAAAAAAAAGACATCTTTTCCTTACTGTCTTCCAAACCATCATCAGCTGGCCTCCAAACTACCCAGATAAAAATGCCCTCCAGCTACCTTCTGGTGTGCTAGAATCCCATTCGGGGGAGTCCTCAGCGAAACACTAAATATGTTCACTTCGAAGTTCCCAAAACAAATTGTCAGCTTCATGATTTAGCCCAAGGCTAAGAAGTTCCTAGTTCGTTCTAGGAACAGAGGGAAGGAAAAGATGGTTCCATACTTTTGCACTCAAAGAAAGTTGAAAAGATCTGAGCAATCACTGGAAACAGCACAAGGTGAGAAGGATTCTGGGAAAATGCAATGTCAGGGTCTGGGCCAAACAGAAAGTCTGGTTATCCGAAGATTCTAGAAACCTCTCTAAAAAGTTCTTGTTTCTCCAATGGAAATTTGTTGATATAAACACACTGTTTTCAAATTGTGCCAATCATTTTAGACTGTAATTGTGTCATTGTCTAAGTATCTGAAGAAATTTAAAACACTTCTAGTCTTAAATTTGTAAATAATTATTCCTATTACATTTATAGGATTGTCTTATTTGGATGGCACTAAATCTGAATTCTGAAAAATCCAGTTCCAGGACTAACTGACACCTTCAGACAACATTCTGTGGGACAGCGTTACTCAGGGGTAAACAACATTTCCATTTTTTGTAGGAATTCAAGATAGTCTCATCCAAAAAAACAAAAAAACATTGGAAAATTTTTGCACATTCAAGGGTCTCCTGCAGTGTATCTAACCCATCCATCTTTTCTACACTAATTTCCAGATGTTTCTACGTAACTGATTGAAATGAGTGTTTAAACGGATTTTTTTCCCCCACCCACTAAATTACTCTGGCCACTTGGAACTGCAATTTCCTGAGAGTGGTCTTCTCAATGGTTCAAAAATGTGCAAAGCTTATGACAATTCATAGACATTGCTAAAAAATTTGCAAAATTAAAAACGGACTACGACATAAGCTTAAAGTACTTAGAACTATAATTTACACAAAGATTAATGTCATAGCAAAATAACCTAAATTTAAATAAATTAGATTCCAAGACACTATCTGGCTTGTTCATATTTCTCCCCTTCTCTCTTTTAACCATATCCCTTGCTCTGTGACACCGTTAGTACACTACTAAAGGCTGAAATAAATCTCTCACCAATCTCTCTTGCCTGTGCAATTTAAAACCAAAGTCAGATCCAGAGGGTGAAATCCATCTCTTTTTTCACTTTAGTGTTCTCTTTAATTTACGTTCCTTTAAACATCACTATTCTTATTTAGAGGCTACAGCATATTTATATTACCACCATTCTTCCCAGAAGTTCAACTCTTTTCAAGTATATCTTTTTTATTCCCTTCAAAGCCCCTCTATGACAAAGCCAAAGGGTTGGCTTATCATTTTGGCTAATCCTATACCAGGATGATAGGTTTTTTTTTTTTCATGTTGATTCTCTGACTCAGTCAACCCCATTCTTCCCAGCGACAAGCTTTGCACATATTAGGTGCTTACCAATGTTAGTCATAGACTCTCAGAGCTGGAAAAATGCATT
>NW_011914449.1:0-902 GCF_000151845.1 Pteropus vampyrus | reverse complement strand
TTGTGGGAAAGACGGGAGGGGAGGAACGGGAGAGGGAGAGGGAGAGGGAGAGGGAGAGGGAGAGGGAGAGGGAGAGGGAGAGAGGGAGAGAAGGAGAGAGGGGGAGGGAGAGAGAGAGAGAGAGAGAGAGAGAGAGAGAGAGAGCAGTGGAGACTGGCCAGGCCCGGGTGGGGAGGAAGGGGAGCAAGTGGACATGGCAAGGAGGGGAGGGGCCGGGTCCTGTGGCTGCTTTAAGCGTACAAAAGTTTTCGGGAAGCGCTGGGCTCTGGTTGGGTTGGGGGAAGGGAAGGATAGACTCAGACAACCCTAAACCCCTCCCGAGGCCCCCATAAATATTTACACACTGGGCAGAAACAGTTGGGACACGAATCCCAGACGGACAGACAGATACTGTGGGGTGTGTGTGTGTGTGTGTGTGTGTGTGTGTGTGTGTGTGTGTCTGGTGTTGGGAGTTGGGGGGAGTTGAAGCCAACTTGGCGCAGCAGGCTGCCTGCGTTAGGGCCCTGCCCCCATCACCCCAGTCCTGGGTTCTCCTTGGTCCGGATCCGCGATAGTCAGACCCCTCGCACCACCTCCACTTAAGTTCCCCGAAAACATTTCCTAGAGTCTTAGGGAGTAAAGAGGAGAATTAACACCCCTCTGCCCCCAAGCCACCTACCGTGCTCTCTACTCCCGGTCCTACCTGGGCCCGGTGCTGTGCTGGGGGCTTCATGGGACGCGTCGCAGTGAGGGGGGCTCTGGCCACTCACCTGGGACATCGGCTCAGAACCTGAAGAAAACAGGGCTCAGCTGGCGGGGCTGACCTCTCCACCCCGCCCCACCCCGCGCGTGCGGGAAATGGGGGACTGGCAGGGGGTGATCCAGCCGCAGGCGCGCTCCTCCTTCGGTTCTAGAGCGGCTGA
>NW_011914448.1:0-1808 GCF_000151845.1 Pteropus vampyrus | reverse complement strand
AGGGAGCAGAGACGGTCGAGTTCCTAAGATATTTCTGAGTGTAGTACAGAGGAGATACGTGAGACTGGGGCATGTGATTCAAGGGTATGCCAGGAGTGATATGACAGAAGAGACACCAGAATATTCCCCATACCGCAGGGAAGGATACACAGTGAAGGTGACTTAAGGGAAACGGCCATCCGTGTACGTGCGTCTTGGAGTATGCTGGACATGACGAGCTTGGCAGAATCACTTCCGCACTTCCCTCTCCAGATCAGACAAGTGTGCACCGAGAAGTATTCTTTGTCTGACTGGGGTCGGACCGTGATGTCGTGCCCCCTTGCACCCCATTCCATGCGGTCAGTCAGGGAGGGGACGGGGCTCGAATTCTAGGGGAAGGGCGGGCCTCGGAAAGCCTTTCCAACCCCCACCTCCCCGGCCGACCTCCGGCTGCCCCCTCCCCCCGCTGCCGCGCCGGAGCCCCCACCTGTTCCCAAGGCAGCTCCCGGCCGCGAGGGCCCGGGGCGGAGTGTCGCGGCTGCACGGGGTCAGGGCGCCGCAGCCGGCCCTGGCTGGAACAAAGTGCGCCGGCCTGGGCCCGGCTTTTCCCGGCGCGGCTCCGGCGGGCAGTTTGCAAACACAAAGTGAGCCAGTGAGCGGGCGAGAGTGCGCGAGCTCGGGAGTTGGTATGCTCGCCGGCCCAGCCCCCACCCGCGTCCCCGGGCTCTGCTCGCCACCTACCTGTCCGGCCCGGCCGCTCCGTGCGGGCTTCGGCCCGTCAGCCCGCGCGGGGCATGGGGCTCGATCGGGTCGCAGCCCGGGCCCGCCGCCGCCGCCCGCAGGGGCTGCCCCTCCGCGCCGCCCAGCGCCGCGCAGCTCCGGGGCGTCCTCCCTCCGCGCTGCGCCGGCCGCCGCGTGCCCTAGCCCTGCCGGGGCATCGCACTTTGTGGGCAGCTCAGCTAGCTCCGGTTGTGCTCCTCCTTCCCGGTCCTCCCGCGACGCTGGTTCGCTCGCTCCGGCTCCGGGGCTCCGGGACCCCGGCGTCCCCGCCCCCGGCCCAGCCCTGGTTCCGGCCGGGGCTCCTCCCCGCCGCGCCGCCGCCGCCTGCGCCGCGCCCTCCTCGCAGGCTGGGGGCTCCGTCCCGGCCGCCGGCCGCACTGTCGGGTCCGCAGGGGCGGCCGGCTCCGGACTCCAAGGGGCTGCGACTGAGCCCGGGCTGCGAGTGGCTGCGAGCGGGAGGCGCGCAGGCGGGGCGGGCGGGGGCGGAGAGGCGGGTGGAAGGGGAAGGAGGGAGCGCGCGGAGAGCCAGGGCGGAGGGAGGGAGCGAGCGAGCGGGCGGCGGAGGGAGGGGAGACCAACTTCTAGCGCTACCATAATTCGCCTAAAGCAGGTGCAGCAACTTTCACCAGGAGAGTCATCCGGCCGGAGCAAGAGAAGACCACGTGGATCAAACTTTAGGGGAAAAAAAGTGGGGACACAGGAAAGAGACGTGGGGCTGCGGAAAGTGGGGGGAGGTGAAGAACCTCCAGGAATTCACCCTGGCCTCGCGAATCCTATAGCGCGCTTTGCAAACCCCCAGCCCGCCCTTCTCTAGAGTCTGGAGGTACCGCCAAGCCCTGCTCCACACGGTTCACTGGTTCCCGGCGGTCTGCGCTAGGCGCAGGAGTGGCCGGTGTCCGGCCCGGGCCCTTCCTTGCCTCACTCATGCTCCCCACTGCGTGGAGGTTGGCGTTGGGTTTTTGAAACGGAGTGAGGAGGTGGGGGAGGCTCCTCTGGGCTTTGTTGCATGCACTGGTCAGCGCCGGCACGCGCTGCCTCCGGAAAGGGGA
>NW_011914447.1:0-1309 GCF_000151845.1 Pteropus vampyrus | reverse complement strand
GAGAATCAGAAGCAAATGACACTCTAGTCAGGGTGTGTGGGTAGAAGGGAAAGCTGGAAAAGGGGGAAAGAGTTAGTGACCAATAAAAAGAGGGCTATGCTAGAGAGTGGGAGGTGAAAACGTCATTGACTCTACCATGATGTCTGAGGCTACCAAGACAGCATGTTTCAAAACAGTGATTCCTTTCCATTCAGAGGTTTCTCACTGACTCGAGTGGGCTATTGTGTGCCATCATGCTTTCCTGTCTTTTGATTCTGAGAAATCTAAAATAATTTTGTACTGACCTAAAACTGCTTGGATGGGCTATTTGGAGACTATTGGAAAATATTATATGGTAATATATTTTGT
This sequence comes from Pteropus vampyrus, assembly GCF_000151845.1. Lineage (NCBI taxonomy): Eukaryota > Metazoa > Chordata > Mammalia > Chiroptera > Pteropodidae > Pteropus > Pteropus vampyrus. Next base: position 961 of record NW_011914447.1, on the reverse strand, counting down.
TTATGTAAATGTGTATATCTTTGTGTGTGTTATGCTATATGTGTATGTAAAATTACATATAAATTGATTATTTGTTATATTTATAGATAAATATATACAATTTATATCATATCAAATGTTTATAGATATACAAATATATATAGATATAAATATAGTTATATATCATTTATCTATATATTTTAAAGGAATAGAAGGATTTATTTCATAAAGGAGGGGCATCTAAAATTACAGAATTTTGAAAGCACAAGTTTACTTTTCTCTTTTTACAGATAAAGAAACTGAGAGCCAAAGAGTAGAGTGACTTGGCCACAGTCTTAGGAAAGGCAGAACCTCAGCTAAAACTCATGTTGCTCTCTCCAAGTCAGTACGCTCTCCCATGTACCCCTGAGTCTAGTATAGTGGCTCCGGGTGTTGGTGGAGGGGTGAGGATGTGGGCCTTGATAGTGAACCCTAAGGGTGATTCTGAAATGTACTGTCTCTAATTCTGACTTTATATTCACAGTGGAAGGACCACATACAGAAATGTTAAGAAGTAATAGGCTTATAGAATGTAATAAAACTTCAATAGAAGAACAACACTAGTTTAATTTGCCATCAAGTGCAAATAAAAAATGGTTTTACAGTTGTATACCTATAACCGTGATCCTGAGGAAGCATCCTACTGGATCCCACTCACGTAAATGGGTCTTTCCCTTCTATTTTCTCTCCTATTCATTGAGACACTAGCCCCTGCCTGAGCAACCTGAGAATTCTGCTGGTTGGATAACATTGCTAGGCAGGGAGGATCTTTTTTCTTCCCTCAGTCTTTTTGCTTGAAACCATATTTCTTCACAATTTGACTCATTTCTTTTTTCTGCCCCTGCCCACTCATGTTAGCTCTTCTGGGAAAAACAGCAAATTGAATTTAACAGCAAATGCTTTTAACATTTGCAGCCAGTGGCTGGAGGCCACAAGACCAGGA
>NW_011914446.1:0-1439 GCF_000151845.1 Pteropus vampyrus | reverse complement strand
TGCTTCTGTTCCTTTTCTCCATGGAAAGGGGAATGTAAACCAGGGTCGACATTTCTGTTGGCCAATGCCCTCTCCCTGGGACAGTAGGCTGAATGTCAAAATGAGAAACCGTGGGGTCCTTTTCACCTTGTTGTGACATACTTGGCCTTTGCCAAAGGATACCTGACTTTTGGTTTTGGTAAGGGAAGAAGAGACAAAACATGAAGGCATGTGTCGACTAAAAGGCAGCCTTAGAAATGCCTCGGCATTGAAAAAGGACATGGGAAAACTAGGAAATAAGCAACCACACTTCACAGAAGCTCAAGAGAAAAAACCCCCTTCTGTATATATGGCCCAAGATGCCCAAGCTGCCAACAGCAGAAGTGGGTGGCATGTCCAAAACCAGGCAGAATGAGAAACCTTCTACAAACCAGAGATTCAGAAATGACATCAGCTAACCACTCCCAAGACAGGCGAAGGCACATCTTTGTAGACTTAGGCCTCTGTTCCTGCCCCTGTACCCTCCCTGGATCAACAGCTCCGCGAGGCAGCAACAGGGAAGGATTCTATTTTACTTACTGTGAGTTATGTGGCCTCTTGCCGAGGATGGCTGAGAGCTTATGCGGACAGGGGGATCACATGAACATCATGGAACTGGGCACCTCAGAGGAGCCTGCTATGGAGAATGCTGACAACGTCAGAAGGGGCAGAGGAGCTAAAATACAACACTCAAACTTCACAAACGCCAGAGCACATCTCAGGAAAAGCTCCACGGTAGGCACTCGCCGTACCATCCACGGCAGGGGGAGCCATTTCTGAAGACGATGGGATGTGGGCCCGTGTGTGTGTGTGTGTGTGTGTGTGTGTGTGTGTGTGTGTGTGTGTGTGTGTGTGTGTTGTTTAATCCCCTTAATAGATACTGATTCAGGAAAAGTAGAGGAAATCACATAATTTCTCCCGAAACATATGTGAGAATATAGCAACTACTGGCTCAACAGCCCTGAAGTACCCAATTAACTCTTCCAGGGGAGCCAGGAACTTTAAGGGTTTGAATCGTTAGCCACTCATATCACTGGGCTCTCTATCCCAGCAGAACCTCAACCAATAAGGCAGCTTCGGACCCAAATTTGGGGTGATTGAAATCAATCATTCTCCACTATACACACACAATGCCCGGGCCCCACCCAGCCTTGCATCCAACCACAGTCCAGCTGCAAGTGCATTAGCATGATCTCTGCCCTTTGCAAGGTATCACGTAATTGGCTGGCAGTGAATTTAAAAGCACGGAGTTGGTTTTTTTCATCTTATTTCTCTTGTTTCTAAGCTTGTGCATAGTTAGGCTCTCATATTTATTAATTAAGAGTGAAGAGAGAAAGGGAGAGGAGGCAGTTGGAGAGCAGATGGAGAAGACATGCTTACGCTCTAAAGAACAAAAGGGAGGGAGTATACTGCTCAGTTCT
>NW_011914445.1:0-1186 GCF_000151845.1 Pteropus vampyrus | reverse complement strand
TAATTCGTAATTTTAATTATCCCCTGTACTTATGCCATTAAAATGGTATGACAGTATGGTATTGTATAGCAAAAATCAAAGGTAAACAAATCATAGTGGTCTGTCTGTTTCATCCAGGGGTTACCTATCCTCTTTGATACTTCTTATTTTTCCCTTCTTTGCCCCCTGTAGCATAAACCTAATACACACCAGGGTATATTATATACATGCACTCACTTTAATTCTGACAAAAAGAACTTCAAGAATATTTCCTGCTAGGTCAAAGTGGCAATGATCTTCTTTGATAGGGGCCAGATTGCATTATCCTGCACAATTTACATTTGTTAATAATCATTCATCATTGGTATTTATCAATTATTAATATTATTAATTTCACCATATCCTTTAAAGCAAGATATTAGAAACAATTTAATGATCGATAACGTGTGATCAAGAGACAAGATTTACATTACTACAGCATGTATTTTTGTTTCTTCAGATGATTCTGTAAGACCAAATATGACTTTAAAGGCCAAGATCACAGATCCAGAAGTGGTATTTGTTGCCAACCTGACAAAGGCTGATGCTCCTGCTCTGACAGCCTCATTCCAGTGTGATCTCTCTCTATCAACATCCAAACTCGAACAGAAGATGGAAGCTTCTGTGAAAGATCTTAAAGTGCTCGCTTGCCCTTTTCTCAGAGAAAAGAGAAGAAAAAACATTACCACAGTAAGAATTACCTGATTTTTAAGCTTAGATCGAAGAATTGCAGAAGTGGTTGATTCACAGAATCTTAGAATGTGAGAACTCTGTAGGACTTTAGAGATTATTTACTACAAACTTGAGGTTTCACAGATAAGGATGTTAAGTTCCAAAGATGTTAAATGATTTAGCCATGGCTGCTAGGGACTACCTGCAGACTTGTTTTTTTTTTTTTTTTCATTATATCATCTTCTGTTGAACCATATTTGAATTTTAATATAAATCAGCATTCCTTTTCGTCATTTTCTTTTGTTCATCAAGATATATCCAGTGAATGAATATTAAAATCTTGAAGCTTGTAACAAAAAAATTCAATTGGAGTCATATGACCAAAAGAGATTATGTTTTGCTGTATTAAAAGTTATCTTCAATTATATTTTGACATTATATGCGTGAAAAATATTATTTAGCTAATTTAATTACCACTGCAATTTTTTTTAATGTT
>NW_011914444.1:0-1648 GCF_000151845.1 Pteropus vampyrus | reverse complement strand
GGCACAAAGTCAGTGGGGAACTAGCAGCAATATTATTCCATACTGCGTCAGGTACTGATCCTGGTCTTATTTATCCTGGGTTAGGACCTAAGCTAATATGTGGGTCAAGCTCAGTAGCAACAAAAGCAAAAATGTGATGGATGTAGCAGTGAGTAGCCAAGGGGACATTACACCTGGCAGAGTGAGCCACGAGGGCAGGGGCCATGGTGCTTACTCAGCATGCCACATGTTTATGATCTTGGTAGTATTAAGAGAAATCCTGACTGTTTTGGATCAGCGGTTAACTTAAAAAAAAAAGAAAGTTCTGCATTGCTTTCTAGGTCTAAATTTTGATCGGCAAGAATGTGAAGACTAAAGCAGAGCCCATATGGAGTGGGGGAGGTTCCTAAGTAGCCCCGTCATATCTATATCTCCATGCGCAATTTCCCACTTGTCATTCCCAATTTCTGAGGACTTTGATTAGAACCAGTCAGTGAATTAACACGACCTATCACCATCTTTACAAAGAAGCCTCAGTTTATCCTTGAGTTGATTGAGTGCAATTTACACTATACTGGCCTAGCTCAGCATTGCAAACCTTCCTTCTTTCAATAGCTTGATAGCTCTTGTCTCTAATCCTAACTTTACCCAGACCGTTAGATGAAAGGAGTTGCACTTAAAATACTCTATGGCACATACCGGCACATGTATGGTCCAAGCTGTATAATACACGCACACCTATACACACACATCGTGTCCACTAAAAATAGCCAGACATGTGACATCCATCAGAATTAGGTGAAATTTCCCCAATCTTTGCTTCCTATTAATCCTCCTGCTTAACTTCACCTATTTACTCATGTGAAAACCCCCGAGCTTCCTTTCCCCATAACCATACTGCTGGCCTTACCCTGAAATTCAGTTCCTAGACACACAAGTAGATTCAGATAACTAGCCACCGTTGCTGCAGTACTGACCTCTCCATAGTCCCCTGGTTTGGATCTTGCCCAGAGCTATATAGCAGCTATCACACAAATAGGCCCATACGCGAGTACCACATTTATCTTCATCGATCACCACACTCATGTCATCACTCCTCTGATCATAAATAGGCTAGGTATTCATTCTCTTCTCAGCCCAGAGGCACCTGTCTAGTCGTGTCGACGTAGATAATTCTCCTTACTTTCATTAGTCTTCAAAACGAGCACTTCATCCAGGTCAGTCTCCTAGCAACACACTATTAAATAGCTCAACATATATTTTGGGGGTTATCTGCCACATGCTTGCTTGATCCTGAGCATCAGAGACATGAAAGAAACTTTGGAGGAACGAATATTTATATCTTGACACATGCTGATTTCTATGCTTAGAATGCCTTCTCCCATCTCCTCCGTCGATCCAAATCCTCACCCTTTCAAGTCTCATCATTTTCAAGAACTCTTCATGCTACTCTTTCTTTGCTTTTTCTTTCGAATAGTGGGATCTATGAGTCCAATATCATTCACTAATCGTATTATTATCAGGTGTTAGTACTTATCAGGAGATAAATCACAGAGAATGAATGAATCAGTGAAAGCCGAAAAAATAAAAGAATGGAGGGATTTTTCCATAGAATATAGCTGCCATATAATGTCTCCTTGAATCTTTGAGACCAATTTAAGATGTATCA
>NW_011914443.1:0-1577 GCF_000151845.1 Pteropus vampyrus | reverse complement strand
AACTTCCTTTGATCTGGACTTAAACTCCTAGAGATATTGCCTGTTTTGTTATGCTTTCTAAAGAGTTGCTTTGTTGCAGGCTTGGCTTATTCACAGGAAAGGCAATTATGGAGTTAAGAATGAAAAGTAGATAGAAAGAAATCATAGAGGCTCATATGTCCTGCTAGGGTGTTTTGACCTTTGCCTTTATATAGATGATGGAAAGCTAGACTGGGTTTCTCATCTCCTAAATGCTTTGGTTTCAATTCAGTTTTAAACCAAAATATAGGACTTTTCTTGTCCACTGTCTGTGTCTTAGATTGAGGAGTCCACTGTGGGCTTTGGCCCCATGGGAGCTCCCGGCTAGGGAGGCTGGATCATTGTTGACGCTATCTTCCTCCATCCAAGGAGATTTACACTTCTTATTTTTAAGCAGATAGATAGATAGATAGATAGATAGATAGATAGATAGATAGATAGATAGATAGATAGATATGTGCATATATATATGCATTTATTTTATCTTTTACTTAAAAACAACTTGAGATGGAGAGTCTTGTATTTATCTGCGTTTGATCTCATGAGGCCAATGCCACCTTAGCTTTTGTCTCTCAAGGTCATTTTGAATTTCGATTCTGTTACTGATCCTATTATCTCTCTCTCTCAGATTTGTTTCACCTTCAGATTTTCCCATGAGCTTTTCATATTTTTCCCAAGACAGCGGAGGCTGACACAATTTAAATACTTCAGAAATAAATAAATGTGGGAGTGGGGGACAGGGGGGACTTCGGAATTCCACTGCCATGGAATTATGGGATATGAATTACGTTACCGAGATTTCAAGGGGCAGAGGGACCCCAGATGATAAGTAGGTTCCCTTTGGGAAACTTGACTCCAAACAAAATGGCAAAGGCAGGCTGATCTGCACCCTCCTGCTAGGAGACTGTTCACGTGGTAAGGCTGTGGGTGACACAAGAGAGAGGGTCATAAATACAGAGGCAGAACAAAGGGAGAAAGAAATTGGCACCAATTTTAATAGCAATCTAGAAACAACCCAAATGCCTACTGACGGGAGAATGGATAAATAATTGGTACTATATTTAGACAACAGAATAGGATAGCAGTGGAAACAATTAGATGAGTTCCCACAGAATGATATGAATGAATTTTAGTAATGTAACGTTCAGTGAAGACCATATATAGCATGGCACCTTTCACTATGATTCAATAACAACTGAAACCAAAAAAATATCTCTTTTAGGCATAAATATGTATATAATAAAACTGTTAAAAAAAAAACACAAGGAAATAACAAGTCTAAAATTTAGGACAGTGATTAACTCAAGGTGAGAAAGACGGGGGTGCGAACAGATGAAAAGCACATAGACAGGTGTAAAAAGTTCCAGCTCTGTCGAAGTCCTAGCTCTGGGGCTGCCTTGGGCTCATGGGCATACATTATATGGATCGACTATGACAGTGTGTAATGAACCGAGGATTCTTTTATCTAATTCTGTGCTCCAGAGAGCCATTTGGTGTTTAAATGGTAAGCTGTTGGATACACGTATGTAAATTCGACGCAAACGTGAGTACTAGAGAGC
>NW_011914442.1:0-909 GCF_000151845.1 Pteropus vampyrus | reverse complement strand
GTGTTGAATGTGGACTATGTGTTATGTAACAGTTATAGAAATGAAGGTAAATTGCCTATTCTGAAGAAATCCATCATGTACCAAAAAAAAAAAAAAAAAAATAGCCAAATCATTGTAACGAGTGTTAAGAGAAGGGTAAGAACAAGCTATCAGGAAAATTCGAAGGGCGAACATCCATGCAGACTTGGAAGGCTCCCTGCAACAGATTTTCTCTGGCTTAGTCTTGAAGGGAAAGAAGAAGAGATTGAAAAACTTTGTAGGCACAGGGCGCAGTGTTTGCACGTCTGCGGAGGCATGAGCGCCTCGCCTTCCCAGGGAATCAAAACAGGTGGCTACACTGAGAAGTGATGAAAGGCGAAACCAGAGGTGGAGAGTGAAGGGGAGCAGGCCCTGAATCCCGCAGCGGGCTGGGCCTGCCTTCAGAGAGAATGATTCATGTGGGAAACTAACTAACAACTAGGTCAGCGCTGTTTCTGATGGAGGTGAGGATTAATGGCGATCTCTGTGTTACTGTTCTTACAAAAAAAAAACAAACATAATAGTATGACTGTCTTCCCATAGATCCGATTTGTGTTCCCAACGTAGTCCCTCGCTCCATTACCTTAGAAAACACGAGCACCGACATGATTTCTGCCTCCACCTTGTTCGTGACTCATGATGGGAATTCTGAGTAACAGGTCCTTGTCACTCCAAAACCTTACCTAAGATTAGGTATCGGAAAAATGGAAACATGGAAAAAATTGGTGCCAACACCCTTTGTCAACTATGTCTTCTGTCCTTTCGATCTCATTTTTCTCTCGTTTCCCTATTTTTTTATCTTTCCTCCCAACCATACTTTGGACTCATAAAAAAACCTTTGTTTAGTCCTTTCGATGTGACTTTGGAATGAATAAAGGTTTCTTGCTGATT
>NW_011914441.1:0-891 GCF_000151845.1 Pteropus vampyrus | reverse complement strand
TTTGATGATAATGATGATAAAAATAGCCCTTCTTTGTGACTCGCACAGTTTTTAGAGACCGCTCACCTCATGCTCTCCTCTGAGCAGCTGATGGGGAAGGCAGAACTTGGAAGGCCAAGAGTGCTCCCCACCAGATCCGAAAGCTAAATGATAGTTTAAATAGGAGTTGTGAGAGACTGCATAACTTAGGATCCATCCTTCTACCATAGTACGGCTTCCCGGAAAGCAAAGCTGACCTCCACATGACTAAACTCAAAATTGAAGGATAGTCTAAGAATATCCTTTTATTCCTTTATAATCTATGATTTATATCTATTTATAAAAACAGTTAAAGCTATATAAATTTTCAACTTGTTTCTACCATGGAGAAATGTTTTAAAATTTGCCATTTTCCCCAACATACTTTAAATTTTCCTGTCATTTGTCCTAAACTTACCTTTTTTTAAAAAAAAATAAAAAGCAAGCAGTACTCCATAGTTAATTGTGATATCACTGTTAACAGAGAATGTTTCAGAGACATACTCACTTGAGAGAGATGTAACCACTAGAGACAAAAATGGTCTATGAGACTTGAAGAAGCTTTCTGGAAAACAATGGAGAGGACCAAGAACTAGAAATTGTACAATGTACATGAACTATGGGGGAGAGAGAGAAGAAGGCAGGACCCAGATGAAGGTACTCTTTCTAAAGTGGGTTCTGTGTAACCCATTCTGCTACATGTTTCTCATTGGTCAAAAGAGTAGAACATATCGCCTTTGAGGATATGCAGATTAGCCTAACAAAGGCTCTTAGAAGTCCCACATTAGAAAAATTTGCAAAACTTTATTTACTCCAGAGTTTTTTAAACATAATGGTCACAGATATATATATTTTTTATCATCATTATCATCA
>NW_011914440.1:0-1285 GCF_000151845.1 Pteropus vampyrus | reverse complement strand
CCGGGAAGTTGCGGGTGGCGGGCGCGGCGCTGACATCTGAGCAGCCGGCGATCGGCGCGGTGCGGCCCCGGGGGTCGCGGGTGCGGCGCAGGCCAGGCCGCCGGGGGACCGGCCCGCTCCTCGCCGCCGCCCTGGGCGCGAGGCCCCGCGCGCCGTTACCTTGTCACAGTACAGCCCCACCAGCTGCTTCATCCGCCAGTGTGGGCCGGTGAACACGTCCACTTCTTCGGGGAAGGGCGCCATCGCCGCTGCCTCAGCCTCCGCAGCCGCGGCCGCCGCCTCTCCATAGACACCCTCGCCGCGGGGCAGAGGCGGCGCGCCCCCCTGCGCATGCGCCCGCCCCGTCGGCGCGCGCGCCCGAGCGGCCCGGCCGGCAGGGGCGCGGGCGCGCGCGGGCCGTCGCCATGCGGGGCCCGCGGCCCACGTGACGGCGCGCGCGGCGGCGGGGCTCGCGCCGCCCCGCAGCCTGCGCGCTTGCCATCCCTTGCCGGGGGCCGAAACCACGTCTCTCCTCTGTGCCACAGCATCACACGCGTTAGCGGAGGAAGCGCGGTCGTTTTAGGGGCGCTCTCAACGCGCCTCCGGTTGCCAGCGCGCTCAGCAGGCCTTGAGGCCGAGGCGGCGAAGCACAATGGCCGCGGTCGGCCGAGACCGCTGCCTGGGCGTTAGGGTGACCGTGCTCTGCGTGGCCCAGGCCCTCCTGGGCCGCCCTTTGCCTCCTTGCGACTACCGGTGGCGGACTGGACCAGCAGGCTGAGGGCTGTCCTCTCACCCTCTGGCCGAAGGCCCAGGGGGCCCCAAGAACTTGCCACCCACAGGGAAACGGGGACGCGTGACAAGATGGACACCGGCGGCCCCAGCCAGCAGCTCCGGGCTGGCGCCTGGGTCGGGGTCTGGGGGCAGGGCCGAGACCAGGGAGACCAGCATCTCCTCCCTGCTGCTCTGGGGCGGGAGGGAAGGGCCACATGCAATTCTGGAGTCTCCAAGGACAGAAAAAAGTCTCCGGGGCGACAAGGGGGCGGGAAGGCACCTCAAGCTCTGGAATGCCGCGTCAGGGATGGCAGACAGGCCTCTCGTGTGGCGGGAGAGGTGAATAATCACAGAAGGTTAGTCTGGCAAAGGCCCTTGATGCACCTCCCTCCATTTTAAGCAGAGGCTCAGGGACAAAGGAGATCACTGTCAAGAGAAAGGTCAATACATCGTCTCCCCACAGGTCACTAGTCCCTACCCCAGTGCTCCAAGGAGACCGAGGGAGCCCTGTTAGGGGCACCACTCACCTCCCCTG
>NW_011914439.1:0-2004 GCF_000151845.1 Pteropus vampyrus | reverse complement strand
TCATTAGAGTTGTTTTACATTTTTCACACAAACATAATTATTAATTTTCCATTTAAAGTTAATTAAATATACTGGTATTTTATCAATTTCTGAGCTCACAGAAAAGGTTCTATGTATACTTTTTTTAACTTTTAACCATTGTTTCTTATATCCCACATCTTCATTTTGGGTTAACGTTTGTTTGTTTGTTTTTAAATTTATTTATTTAAATTAGTTTCAAGTATACAGTACATTGGTTAGACATCTATATAGTTCAGAAAACGATCCAATTGCTCCCTCTATCCCCTGCCCCTCTACCTAGTTAACATATTAATGCTAACTGCAAGCATTTATTTTTTATATAAAATGCTTCTGCATTTTTTCTTTCAGAAAGAGACTGAATGTTAACCTCTCTTAATATTTGCATTCTAAAAAATGCTTTATCTTGCCTTCAAACTTGACTATAAATTTAGCTGGATGTCAAATTCCAAGTTGACACATGCCTTTCCTCAAAATAGTGAGATATTACCCTTTGATCTTTGAGCATCATAATTGCCAAGGAGAGGAAAATATCTTTTGTTAATCTAAATTATATTATTCTGTGGCCACTTTGTCTTCTGTCTCTGGTTGTTTTGTAGAATGTATTTTTGCCTTAGTTCTTCTATTGTTTCATTCAATAAATAGGTATTTATTTAGTATAATTAATTTTTCCTATGGATCTTTTGACCTGTGAACTTGTGTTTCCTCAGTTTGTAAAAGGTCAGTAATTACCTCTTTAAATATTTCTCCTTGCTTTTCCTTCATTAAGTCTTCTGGAACTCTTATGAGACCTAAGTTGGAACTTCTCAAGCTATTCTTGAGAGCTTTTGATTTTCTTCCTTAGTAGAGTTTCTGTGGAGAATTCTGGACAAAGTTCTTATTATTCTATTCCAAATCATTGGGGGTTTTTTGTTGTTTATTAACTTTACTTTGTTCCATTCTTTATGTTTTCTATTTAAATGTATTCATTTTCAAAATTTCTAGTTGGTTCATTTGTATGTCCACATTCTCTAGTTTAATTTTGTTTGCTTGTTTCCTAATTTCTAATGTAATTCAAGTATTTTTTTTCTTTGCGATCCACCTACACATTCTTGTTATGAATCTTTGTCAAACACTATTTTTTTTTTTGTAGAATTTAATTCACAGTGAATTCATGTTTTGATTATTGTTTATTTGGGGGGGGCTAATGGGACTAATTTTCTTAGTATTAACTTTCCTTATAAGAGAAAGTGTGTGTGTGTGTGTGTGTGTGTATTTTGATGTTTTTGTCCCTATGTCTCTTTCATCCCTACCTGTATCATCTACACATTTATATGCAAATATTCTTTGACTGTTAGGCACCTGTTTCTATTCCAGAGCCGAGATATCTACTATACAAAATACACAAAAATGGAGCTTATTTTCCATAGAGAAAAAACAGACAGTAAACATAACACATGTAAAAATCATATAGCATGTTAATGATCTTGTTACTACCCTCACCTGTTGCCCCAGGGCTTCTGGTGAGGGGTTCCTGCTCTGCAGTGATATAGAGCAGCATTATTCAAAGTAAAGTCCACAGACTGGCACTGATTCACAAACTGCTCACAACCTGTCCATGATGTGTTAAGTATAGAAATTTAGAGAAAGGCTCTGGAAACTTTCATATCAATTTGACAAAGCGATTTTATTTCCATCAGATCTAACACCACAAAATTTGACCTTGCATGTTCTATGTTTACTTTTTATTTCATTTTTAAATTTGCTTTAATTGTATTTTACTAAAAGAAAAAAAAAACTCTGTGAGCAAACAGGAGAGGAGAAAAACAACTGTGTTCTTTCAAAACAGAGATTCTTAGATGCATCGATATAGAAGTATTTTTGGATGTGGGAACTAAGGCAGTAGGGACCTTGTTAACTTCTTGATTGAAAGGCTAAGGGGGATGCCGGTGTCCTCCCACCTCCCTAAGTGTGCAGCGCTGTAGAAATCATAACCTGTAGTGGCAG
>NW_011914438.1:0-2965 GCF_000151845.1 Pteropus vampyrus | reverse complement strand
CACATTGTATTCTGTTGTTTGAAGACTATATCCTATGGCTATGCCTAACTTCAGAGAAAGTAAAATGGCTAATCTCATCGAATGGTATAAATTCTATTCTCTCTTCCTAGATGAGGCCTTGAGAATCCTTAGGCCCAAATTTAATATATTGTTTATGTGGATCCCTGACTCATAGATGATGGAAACAACTAGTGAGAGTCACAGGAGACATTTTAGGAGAACTGGTGTGGTTTTAATTTATTTTTTCAGACTTTAGAATCCAAAGTGTTCAAGCAGGAAGCTTGACTACTAGGATAATGATGATCAAAAAAAAGTATCAATACAGTATTTTTTTTAAGAAATAAAGAAAGAATACTCTCTTCCTTAACTGAGAAGGCTATTTTTAAGGACAATAGAGTCCATGGAAGTCTTCAGCAAAATAATTCCAAAGGGACAAAATTCTCTAGAGGAACAACAACAACAACAACAACAATAAAACCTTCCTTTCCAAATTTTGCTTTAAGAAAATAAAAAAGTACGGGACTTCCCATAACTGAACATTTTTCCCTCCTTGCCTGCTGCTAGCTGAAATTGGATGAGACCATGAAATCCTAACCAATTTTATTCCACCACAGGTGCCTGGAGTGATACATTTCCAGTCAAATGCACACTTTAGGGCTACAGATGGTGAAAGAGATAGAAAGCAGAGGTAAGAATGAGGAAAGACTCATGGGGAACATTTTAGGAGGAGTAATGTATTAAGTTTTTGGTCTGATTTCAGAATCCACAGCGTTCAAGCAGGAGCCCAGGCTGGACACTTATCAGGGAGACCTTCGCTGATAGAGACAACTCCTGAACAATTTAAGCATAGCTACGAAAGTGGAATCAGGTCTTGCACACACATGTCATGTGCTTTGAGGGTCCGTAAGGTCTTTTAAGCCCAAGACATGTTGAATAGATCAGCTGCCCCAGTAACGCATGCCGAAAGCATAGCTAATAGGTGGGCGCTGTTCCAGGTGCTGAATATGCACTTGGGTTCTGCTGAAGGACACTTATCCTGGTTTCTGTTTGTGACCAAAGGCCCAGCGCTAATTATGGCTCCATAAGTGGGTGAAAAATCTCAGGGTTCATTCTCTTCCCTCTCAAATGTAACTTTCTCATCACTAGAATGTAAGCTTTTCTGTCTGCAGTGCCTAGAATTATATCATTATACTAGTATCATTATACTTGACACTTTCAGAGGGATTTAGTAATCATATTGTTCTCATTTTCCATTTATTCACTGGAATTATATATACATATATACAAACATACATATATTCACACATACCTACCCACATACACACACACACATATACACAAAGAATAAAAAAAAAGCTACAGAGTACTTCTGTAGTATACTTTGTAATGTATGGAGTACTTTCAAATTCAATCTCTGCAGTCAATTAAGCTATATGTTATTTTTCTCTGTATCTGTGTCTAGCTCTGTGTCTGAAAGGCACATGGTAGGTGCCCAGTATTTTTTGTCGAACTGAGCTAGGTTAAATTCAGTGAGACTGAAAAACCAAAGTTAAGAGAGAAATAAATGGCCCAAGGTCATACAACTAATGTAGGGAACTATAACATTTTCTCTAGCTCCCCCTACAGTGCAATGCTCCAGACCTTTCGATTTCCCCACTTTGAGGATTACATTTGAAGACCACATCAAGATATCATAATTTCTGACCTTGTGATTCTTCTCGACACATTAATGTTTTCCTGATACTAGATAGGGTTTGGATCCCTGATATACATGTGGTTTCTGACAATTTTGGATGCAATTTATTTATGCACAGAAGGATATGAAATATGTTACCAAGAACTGAAGTTTGAAACTGAAACCACATCGCTTCAGATCTGCCCTCAATCTTGGCACTTGTTTACTAAGAGGTAGAGTGGAATGATGACTTCTAATGGTGGTTCCTAAGAAGAATAGCAGGAATTCTCAATTCTTTTAATTCATAATAACCCTCTCACCCTCTGTTCACATGGTGGCTTGCTCAAAGCCCAATATATTTAACAGTCGGCAGGGGCAGAATCACTGCCATCTCGCTACTCTGATTAACATGCCCTATTGAAGGGGTAGATGACATCAAAGTTGTGTTTGGGTACTTGGGGATAAAGTTAGGCTGTGCCTAGTCCCCTTCCTCCAAGACCATGAGAATTCCAAAATTATACCTTAGAGAGAAAGGAAGATGAGAGGGGCTAGTAAGAGAAGAAAATAAAGAAGGAAGGAAGGAAGGAAGGAAGGAAGGAAGGAAGGAAGGAAGGAAGGAAGGAAGGAAGGAAGGAAGGAAGGAAGAAAAGGAAGAGCAGGAATTGGAGAGGGTATGAGACAAAGAAGCAGAAAGTTGTTATTGAGCATCCACTCTGTACCTCATACTACAAAAGTCCCACTTTTATTTTTGTTTCAATAACTTGCATCTGACATATATACTGAAAGCAGAGATGAATGAATGAATGCTTTTAGTCGTCCTGTCCCTCCTAGCTTCACTACATGCATTTGACACACGAAGGAACTGAGCTGCAGAGAAGTGAAGCATGGGGACGATAAGGGCAGGATTTTGTAGGACAAGAGCCTACATTGAAAACTTGGCCCAAGAAGGGCTCTGAAAGGCACTGGGAAGATGGAAGGGCTAAAATGGAATGTGCCCTTCATGAGTAGTTACACTAATTTCTGTATAGGAGCTAGTTTAATTATTTTTCTCATTTTATAACTGACAAAACAGAGGATTAGAAACCTAAAATGTCTTATTCAAAGTTACACATTCACTGATTCTTTTACTGAGTGTCTACTCCAGATAGAAAAGTAAGATACACGATGTCTGTCCCTGCCAGATCTGTTAGTTTGGTGCGTGACTTTTTCTGTGGCCAGTGTCTTCTGGATTAAAGGATGATGGATACAGATGAGGTGGAGAACAGATGGGGAGCAAATAAAGGCATCCAG
>NW_011914437.1:0-2195 GCF_000151845.1 Pteropus vampyrus | reverse complement strand
ATCATCCCCTGACCTACCCTTCATGGCTGTTATGACACAGATATGACATATTGCCTGGTCAAGGGGACAGAGATAGCCAGTGACTAAATGGAGCAGGCAATCCCTGCTTGTTTTAGAGATGTGATGAGAATAAGAATGGGAGCACAGGCAAAGAAGAAGGCAGAGGCCTGGCACTGTAGGGGGTACTCTCCAATGTCCAGCTGGCCTGGACCCACTGGTTTCCGCTGTGCCAGCTCTTTAGCCCAGGGAAGCCTCTCAGCAGGAGGCGGGCATCCTTGATGGTGGCCACGGAAACGTCCTTGAGCATGGCCCCAACTGTGGAGCTCTGATTACCACAGGGCATTCCTGGAGGCGTTCTGCCCCTGGCCTCATGACCCAACATCTTCTCTCAGCTTCTCCTCCCATCCTTTTCCCATCCTGTAGAGAAACTGGGCTAGACGCACAGATCTGGGTATTTGCATGGCTTTCAGAAACAGAAGCCCCAGTTGTGATAAATAAAACAGCCTCATCAAGGAGCCCCTCTGTGTCCAAGCCCAGGTTTGCCCTCCAGGGCTGTAGGAGTGCCCTTTGACCATGATCAAGGACTTTGACTCTGCTATCCATGACCAACCAATGTGCCAGGCCGCAGACTGGACACGGCATTTAGCATCTCTTGAAAACTTCATAATTCTCATCAGAACTCTGATATACAAGTGTTCCCATTTCACAGAGGAGGACACTATGACTCAGAGATGAAGTAACTTGCCTGAATTTAATAAATAACAACTGCAACAGAGAGCTTCATACAGCATTTCTCATTTCTTTAGGGCATGTACTGTGTGATGTCACAACCCACAGGGCTGTCAAACTTCAGAGCCTGGCTTCTACAGAGGCATGTGGTTGAGAGGACCATGGTGGGGCTTTGATGACAAACCTGATATGGGTTTAAATCCATGTTCTCACATGACAGGCTGCCATCTCGCTGGCAAATTTAAACCTCTCTGAGCATCGGCTTCATTATTTGACAAATGAGAGTGATGATAACTGCCTCATAGAGGTGCTGTTTAAATGGTACAAGACGTGTTAGTTCCTGGAAAATATAAAACACTCTAACAACATAATTATGATTTGATTTTTTTTTAATGGCCTTGTGCAAATAACGTCGAGAAACACTGGGCCATTTGCACCATGTGGACAGAAATCAGATCTGTCCTGCTACTTGCTCTCTCCTCGGAGGTGTTGCTGTGTCTGGCACTTTGAGGCTATCAGTGAGCATATCAGTAGACATTAGTTGAATGGCGGGTGGATTGATCGAATGAACAAGTGAACGAATGCAATTGAGTTACATATTTGTAGCATCTTCTTAATTTCTTTCAAAGCTTTGTTGGAATGAAAACCAACACCTTTTAGTCCTGCCTCTCAAGGTCTGGCCACAGATGGGCATGTATGTGCAGAGTAGGGAGGCTAGAAACATTGTCTGGTGGGTCAGCTATGACCCTTCAAGTATCAGGCTCCATGGTCAGAGAAATCTGCCTCTCTGACGATCAAGTAAGCCTGGCCATGCCCTCCATGTGATTAGACATTCATCCTCATCATCATTAGGCAACACAAAAATCTTTTCCCTTTTACAAAGATGTCTCCTGCAACCTATAAAGTGTATAATTTTATCAGAGACTATTCTGGAAAAAAAAAATAATTTGAGATACTGTTTTAGTCATGTTCACGTATAATCTACAGAAATGGCAATAGCTCTGCCTTCTTGGAGACGTGTCCTTCCTTCTGTGACTTCTCCTAGTGGTCTCCCAAGTCTTGGGCCGATGGTCTGCCTGAGGCTTCAGGTCCTTTGGGGGCCTTTCCTCTCCATTCCTCTTACGACTCCCTGGTCTAGACCATCATCTTTCCTGGCAAGGAGTAGTGCAGCTGCCCCTGCACTGTTCTCCTGGCTTCCAGATCCTCTCTCTGACTCATTCTTTGCACTGCAACCACGCTGGGCTTTCTAAAGCCAAAGCCTATCTTATCGTTCTGCCTACAGTAACTAAAAGGTCAAAGGGTCCCCATCAGGCATAGAAGCATAATAGAGCATTGAGTACCAGAGCAAGGGATTTTAGATAGATTGAAATTCGTTCATTCACTCATTCATCACTCACTCATTCATCACATTCTCAATCAACATTAATTGATCTTCCACATGCCAAGAACTATTGAAAGCACCAGGT
>NW_011914436.1:0-2917 GCF_000151845.1 Pteropus vampyrus | reverse complement strand
AAAAAGTGCAGAAGAAGGATAAAAAAAGTTATTTTAGTTGCAATCATGTCAGGAGAAAATGATACACTTTCAGGCCCTCTAATAGGAATGATTATCAAGGTTAATCTTTTTTAAGAGAATAAGCCTCTAAATCTCATACATAAGTTTGTAGGATTCATATGGGAAGATTTATAAATTCAGAATAAGTTAGAATTGGATGGGACTTAAGCAATCAAGTAATCTACTTCCGGAGAAGGGGTAGGCGAACTTTTTTTTTTTTTTGAAAAGGGCCAAATAATAAATATTTTAGGTTAAGTGGGCCCTATGGTCTATACTGCAGTGCCTCTACTATAGTGTGGAAAAAGCCATAGACAATATGTAAACAAATGGTTATGACTATGTTCCAATAAAACTTTATTTACTAAAACAGTCACCATGCCAAATTCATCTCTGGCATCAGCTCTAGTTTGCTAACCCGGTCTGTAGTACTGGTTCGCAAACACTGGTGAGCATCAGAAATACCTGGAAGACTTGTTAAAAAAAACAAATTGCTGAGGCCTATTCCTACCTAGAGTTTCTGATTCAGTCTTGAGTAAAACCTGCTTATTTGCATTTCTTACTAATTACCAAGTAATGCTGATGCTGTTCCTCCAGGGACTACATACTGAGAACCCCGAGGCCAGAGAATGGAAATGATAAACCCAAGATCTAGGTGAAGGTGTGTGTGTATGTGTTTGTGTGTGTTCAGCAGAGTTCTAAAATGGCCCCTAAGATTTCCTGACTCCTGGTGTACACACTGCATCAACCCCAGAACTGTGAATATTGTGGATATCATTCTTGTTATTAGATTATGCTAGATGACATGATGTCAAAATTGGGAGATTATCAGAATATGCCCAAGCTAATCACATGTGCCCTTTAAAAGCAAAGGACATTTTCCTGCTGTTCACAAAAGTACCCAAAAGATTCAGTGTACTGTTTTTGGCTTGAAGATGATGGCTATGTATTAAAGCACTAAAAAAAAAAAAATACCTAGGCTGACAGCAGCTAAGCATATCGCCAGGCTGACAATAGCAAGGAAATAGAAACCTCAGTCCTACAACCACAGGAACTGAATTCTGCCAACAAGAATGAGCTTGGAAACAGATTTTTCCCCCTAGTATCTTCAGATTTGTCTAGCCAACATCTTGATTTCAGCCTTATGATGCCCTTAGCAGAAAACACGGTCATACCAGTGCTGGACTTTATATCAACAGAACTGTGAACTAATAAATGAGTGTTGTTTTAAGTCACTGAATTTCTGGTAGATGTATTACGCTGTCAGAGAAATCTAAAACTGTGTGTGTGGGATATGTCCCACCTTAGACCTACACCTCCCTAGCTGCTCTGGTTCTATATCCACCACCAAATGTCATGATTAACTCCAACAACTTCCAGGCATGCTCTGCTCTATCCCCTGCCCCTTTTACACAAATACTCCCCAAAGCACTGTGTTTAGGAAGTGTCTCTTTGAATTAAAACATCTTCCAACTGCTCTTCTGGTCAGATGCTCAAATAACCTGAGGTAATAAATAGCTTATATGTTTGGCAAGCTTAACAATATTAAACCTAAAAATAGTTAACTGTTCTTTCTTTCTAAGTACCTTTACGTTCTTTA
The DNA here is from genome assembly GCF_000151845.1 of Pteropus vampyrus. Taxonomy (NCBI): domain Eukaryota; kingdom Metazoa; phylum Chordata; class Mammalia; order Chiroptera; family Pteropodidae; genus Pteropus; species Pteropus vampyrus. Next base: position 1,281 of record NW_011914436.1, on the reverse strand, counting down.
GATCTAATTCAAGCCAACCCTATTTCAATGACAGAACCCTTTAAGGATCTTAATAAGCTCCTAAATTCATAAAAGTTCAAAAATACCATCAGCAGTTAAGTATTATAAAATCACATTAATTTAAAAGCATTACATTTTTCTGACATTTAAAAAGTCTCTGACATGGCATATCCATAGTTTGATTTTTCTAATGTTCTTAGAAAGGTCATGTTTATGGTATAATAAGCACACATTTGCAAGGGTTATTAATCAGAGCAAAGCTAGGTTGCAAACAGATTTCCAAAGAATTTCCCATTTTTATTCTGAATATATTAGCTACTTAAGAATGTCACATTTTTCAAGAGCCTACTTAGAAAAAAAATTAACAATTAATTTTGTTCAAAAGGATGTCTTCATTTTAAATGAAGTGGGAGTATAGCTTAGGAAAATAAATGACAGGGATGTATTCTGCTAGTTCAGCAAACTTGCATGGCAATTTGAAAAATTCTGATTTTTAAGCTAATGCTTTAGAACAGGTACATTGCCAGTTAGCAAGGAAACTGATGGGATCTGTAAGCTTCATAAAGAATCCAGTGGGTATCAGCAATAGGCTTTTCTAATTTGTATGCTGCAAGAAATGCAAAGAAATGCTGCAAAATCCTAGTCCACACAGGTGTAAAATCTTTATTTTCTCAATTACCTTCCCATTTTGTCTTAGCAACACAGATACAAGATAAAGTCCCTTTTGTTTAATGTAAAAAAAAAAAGAGAGAGAGAGAGAAAGAAAAAGAAAAAAAAGACTTCTTTTGTTTTAATATTCAAGTATTGCCAAGAAAAGGTGTGTCCCTAAAGATATTTTTGGCTCCTAGCTGTTTGGAAACATCATTTGCCTTAGTGACAAGAATTCAACCTGCCCTTGCAATATAAGCACACTTTGAAAACATTCAAGCTTAACAGAGAGAAACAAACACACAATATGGCACAGCCTAGCAGTTCATGAACGACAGCAGAAGTGGCAGACATTTAAGCATCTGATTTTCAATTTTCTGTATCTCTGTTCAGTTTTTCCATATGAGTTTCTCTAACCTCGTGTGTGATGAACTTTACAAACCAAACAGACGAACTAGCACATGCAATTTTGCGGCAACAAGAGGAAGTATCAGCTCCAAAAGGCTGCTTCACCTGATGGATGTTTAAACCAAACGCTCCAGCCAGATTTAAAAGATTCCAAATAACACAGCTCATAAAAAGACAAAGTACAAACCCATTAAAAAATGATGAAATTAGTAATTGGCAACACTG
>NW_011914435.1:0-1709 GCF_000151845.1 Pteropus vampyrus | reverse complement strand
AAAATCTCCTATTTGGTTCTCCTTTACATATCTTCTATTTCTTTCCTAAGACTTTCTATATTTTCAATAACTTCAATACTTTTTTTTATTAAAGTATAGTTGGTATAAAATATTAGTTTGATATGTACAACATAGTGATTTGATATTTAAATATCTTACGATGCGCTTACCATACTGTCTAGTAACTATCTGTCTCCATATCTGTCTGTAGTCACTTGAATACTTTCAGTCCTTGTTCATTGGAGCATTTCTGTAACAGCTGCCACTGCAAACAACTGAAAGAACACCTTTCACACTCCTCAATCCTAAACTAGATGATTTCTCCTGGAGCTATCTCCATCTGTGCTGATGTAGACTCTCAGGTTTCAGGCGGCCTAGAGTGCAAACTGATAGATACTAGAGAGAAGAAAAGGTAAATTCACTCCCAGTTTGGTGGTACTACAAATTCTGGTCCTATTACCCAGTCTCCATTATCACCTACTTTTCAAAGTCCTCAAGTAGTTGTCCCATACATTCTCTCCAGGTTTTATAGCTACATTCAGTGGAAAAGGCAGGGTAAACTATGCTTACTTCAGCTTACCCGAAATGCATACTTTTCTTTTATACTTTATTCATCAATATATTTCAGGTGTGTCACTTGTAAATTCAGACTGACAATCTTTATTTACTTTGTTAGTTCCTTACATTTATTATCACTGGTATGTTTGATTTTAAAGCAACTATTATCTTAAATCTATTATTTTCTTTCTATTTGTTCTGACTGTTCTGTTACTTTTTCTCCCTTTTCTCATCTTATTTGGATTCTTCTTAATAATCTATTTTTTACTTCCATTAACATTATAATTCTATATTTTTTTTGGCATGTGTGTAGTGACTATCATGGAGAATAGAAAAATATTTATTTATCAAAGCCTAAGAATGAAAGGGCTTCAGCAAACTTAAAACTCCATTTACTCTTCCTAAATTTATATGTGTGTATGTATATATATATATGACTTTATACACATATATATTTATATATTAGACTTTATAAATTATATACATTTATATATAAATTATGTTATACATGAATGTATATAACTTTATGTTTTAGAATAGTTTTAGGTGATTAAAAAATTGAGCCAAAAGTATAGAGATTCCCCATTTACCCCTGTCACCACACATGAATGGCATCCCCCGATTATCAGCACCCCACACCAGAGTGGTATATTTGTTACAACTGATGAACCTACAGTGACATATCATAATCACCCAAAGTCTATAGTATTTAACCATTACATTTCACTCTTGGCACTTTACATTCATTCCATTCTATTTATTCAAAAATATTAAGCAGCTTCTATGATTCAAGCAAATTTCTAGGCACTGGACATGTCAACAATAAATAGAACAATTTCTTGCTCTCAGAGAGTATTATGTTTTACACTGAATATACAATATAATCATCATATACGCGAAAGAGAAAAGCAGCCTCTGCAACCCAGGAGCTAGGCCTTGTTTTCGTGTTTCGTTGGCCTGGTACTCACTGATAGGTCTTGAGTTTCTGAAGAAAATAATCTGTTTTGCTGAACATCAACATCAGATAAGGTCACCCTATGATCATGATGGTTTCAAACAAAAATAGATCACTTCATAATGTCTGAACACAGACGAATCATGAACATTATCAAACATACAAAAGTAACCAAATATTTCACCACCCTAGCTAT
>NW_011914434.1:0-1725 GCF_000151845.1 Pteropus vampyrus | reverse complement strand
TCATACTATTAATTTCTCTGAGCTCAGTCTCATTTTTAAAGCAAAAATAATAGCATCTACCTTTCAACCTTTTTTGTTTTGTTTTGTTTTGTTTAAGAGTAAATAAAATCAATGAAGACAACACCAAACAAAGTCCTGGTACAAAACAGGTGATGAACAAATGCTGATTATACTCCTCTTCCCTTTTAAGGTCTACACTAGACAATCGCTCTAAAACTTTAGTGTACACGAGAGTGACCTTGAGAGATTTTGAAAAAGGCAGCTGCCCAGCCCTTTCCACTGAGATGCTTTGGGCCCCAAACTCTCACTTTTACATGATTCCTATGTGATTTGGTCATGGTGGTGTGGAGATCTTATTTAGCACTTAGTTCCCACAAGGTGCAATTGTTTATGATTAATATTTCCCACACATTGGCATTAAAAAGATACAGGTATGTGATGCAGTATTAGCTATAATTTTAACAACAACAATAACAGTAACAAATGCAAATCATATTACTATTGATTAATGGCAGTTTTTATTATGAATTGCATTTATGGTAGTTCTCCATTAATCCATAATGACAGGCATGTCCCTGATGTCCTAGGGTTTTCATTCTGGTGGAAAACAGACAATAATCAGATAAATAGATACGTAATATAACTCACATATGGAAGAAATAAATCAGTTATGCACAGGAGTGTGGCTGTTTTGTGGGTTCTGTGCTGCACTACTCAGATGCCCCTGCAGGACTAAATAGAAATGCTATGGGCTGACAGTTGTCATACCTCTCAGTGATGTCACTCAGATGAAGAGAGTTCCCTAGCCCAAGGTCATGTTCCTTTATAGGACAGCCTGTACCTAGTGACTGGTCAATGTGGGGATATAAAGGCTGGACTCATACATCAACTTGAGACATCTCTAAAGCTCATGGTTTGTCTGAATCCTTTGTGACTGCATCAAAGCCAGCTTGCTCTTGTCCCAGACCTGCTTTTTTCCCTTCCAGCAAACATGTTGATCCCCAGTAAACAACTTGTACACTAATTTCCTCCCAGAGTCTGCTTCCCAAGGAACCCAACTGCAGTGGGCTGCAAATAGAAACTGTCTGCTCAACTCTCTTGGCATCCCCTTCCATACAAGAATTTATATAAAATTTCCTACTCCCATTAGCCTTCTTACTTATAGAATGACTTAATTTATAAGCCAGGCTCTCTATAAATTCATGTCTGCCACTTCCTCGGTGCCTCTCCCCGCCCCTCCCCCCCCCGCCCACCCCCACAAAAAAAAAGAAGAGAGAGAGAGAGAGAAAGGAAGCAAGGAAGGGAGGGAGAGAGAGAAGGGAAGGATTGTTTTTTTGCTTCAAAAACATACTCATTACTTTCTCCAAAAATATTTATCTGAAATACAAATAATGACGTATCTGTTAGAAGAAAAGAAAATCTGGAATAATTTAGGCAAAATGTTTAGAGTGGGAAATCTCACCCTACTGAAGTATTTAAAATCACACCAAGTTACATTTATAGAGCATTTTCTATGCACCAAATATTTAAAGTGATGTTATAGTCATTATTTCATTTTATCCTAAGAAAATCTGTATGAGTTACAAATTATTATTATTGCATTATACTAAGAAGAAAGCTGATGTTTAATTGGTGTGAATAAATGCATACAGTCAAACAAAACCAGCAGTGATAAAAATTTTTATTTAAAGCCAGGCAGTGACATTTGATTTCTGCCACCATTTA
>NW_011914433.1:0-2248 GCF_000151845.1 Pteropus vampyrus | reverse complement strand
TGGGTTTTGTACAAGTAGAGGAAAAAAGTTTAAATGGCACCTAAAATAATGCCTAGATGTGTTAATAACTACATGGTAAATAATATTGTCTTCTGCATGCAAGGTATTCTGCATTTATAATTATTTTTCTATCTGTTTTTTCCTCTTCTTGCAGTTCCAAACAGTTCCTAAGAACAGAATTGCAGCATCACCTACCATTAGGAATCCTGAATTAATTAAAAAAAAAAAAAAAAAGGCTATACATTCTAGCCCCAAATCTGGGCTTTAGATTTCTTAAACAGTAAAATGAGAACTTTCTCATAAGTTAAAACAAATTTTCTCATAAGATAAAACAAATTAAGGTATTAAAACTCTGTTATGCAAGGTAGACTCTCAATAAATGTCTCCGGAAATGAGTCCGTAAAGACTGGATATGACCAGAAAGTATTTTCCTGATAAATAGCTAAATAGCTAAAGTTTGTTCTCTAGAGAAAACAAGAAGGTTAGACATTCATAGTCTCCTCATTTTCTCTGGGCTGACAGTGATTCTTTAAAGAAGTCTCTAAGATAAGATTTTAAAAGGAGCCCCTTTACTATAATGTGTAGATATAAACTTGCCCCGTAACTTTCAGCAAAAGGAAAAAGAATATGATGAATGGTCCTAGCCAAAGCTTTTCCTTAAACTCAGATGAGGTTCCAGGAAATGATGGGGTACTAAGCTGCCTAGTAAGGTTATCAGAGAAGAAAGGCTGTCTATAAATGCTAGGTTTTTCTTATTATCATAATTTTAAATAAAGTAGAATTTCAGTGGATAACGAAAGATTGCTTCCTATGTAATTGTTGTCTCTCCTACTCTTCCTGTTAAATTGGACCAAGGTTTCTTCTTTCTCTGCAGCCCAGATGCTGCCTCATGATGTGGCACGTCTGTGAACCACTTCCAGATGGACCTCCACAGTCCTTAACATTGCAGTTGCTATTACTGGCTCACGGCTGCCGGAGAGCCTATCAAAAAATAAAGATATGTTAGGGAAGTTAATAACAGTCTGCCACTTTCTCAGTTGAGTCACAGCTGTGTAACTCACCCCATAATGGACTAAAACTTAGAGTACAAGTAGCACCATTATCGTGTAATTGAAAGGAAACAACATGGACAGGGCAAGAAAAATTCTTGTCTAAGCAAAATATGTGACAAGAAAAAACACCAAAAAAATCACTATAGGACATGTCATCGTTTTAAAATTGTATTTCTTGTCTGGAAGTAAGGCTATGGTTTTGATTATATTTTTGGAATATCAGAGTTCTCAAATGAACTTACATGTGGCTAATATTTTAAGTTGATGATCTATCTGTATATCTTTAAATCTTTGCTTTTATCATGTCTCCTAAGAGGGCTCCTTATACATTTTTATACAATTAAAAGGAAGAAAGACAACTCATGGAGCTGGACACTTGGAAGAGTAAATCTGATTATCTGTTGATGATATATCATTAATTTTTTTAAGCAAAGAGGCAAAGGAAAGGGCTTGGAGAAAGAAAAATTTAGGAAAAATTTTTCAATAATAATAATACCAGCTCAAAAGAAAAAGAAATGCATTATCTTTTCTCACCTTAACAGCTAAAATGAAATTTTTATTATGAGCTTAAAGAGAAGAAATAATCATTTAACACATAAACAAGATTGATGGAACTTAAGATGGAAATAATACTAGTTATCAGAAGAATGTTTCCTTAATGGAACTTAAAACATCACTGACTTTAGGGAGAAATGGAGAGTGGGGACATTAAAGAACAGTTCTTTAATCTAAATTTCAGAGTTCTGAGCATCTATAAGTTTGGAAAAGAAAGCTTCTCACAGTTTGATGTGCTAGTGAGGGGGTGTAGTTATAGTTCTCTGTTTTACAAAAGAACCTACTCTCTAGAAGTTCTAAGAAAGCTATGACAACCCCCAAGGGGCAGTTTTGTTATTCCTTCGCTGCTTCTTAGAAGGAAGAACTCAATTTCTCATATTGCTCCTATATGTGTTTCCTTATTAACATTCAGAAATGGGAATTTTATCTTATAATTATTCCAGTAAGTAATTTTCTGAAGTTGATGACTTAAAAGATAAAATAAATATGTTTTGCAATTTAGTTCGCAATTTGTAGTATTTATCTTTATGTAAATATTTGGTATGTGAATTTAACAGTTCTAATAAAATGCATGCCTTTCATTATATCAAATTTGGGCTCTCAATTTCATGTTATAGACTGTATCTTAAAGATTTCAATGA
>NW_011914432.1:0-1986 GCF_000151845.1 Pteropus vampyrus | reverse complement strand
AAGGGACTTGTTAAATTGATCTATTCATCTACTCCTTTTTTCAATTTGTCCATCTGTCCAGTGAGCAGATCTTATCTGTTCCTTGGTCCATCTGTCCGTCCATCCATCCACCCAACCACTCACCCACCATCTTTCCTCTACATCCCTGCTTCTGTTTCCCCATTATCAGTAAATGGCATCCCATCTACTCATTAATCAAGGCAGAAACACAGACATCATTCTCGTCATCTCTTTCTCCCAATTTCCATTGATTCTATGTTCTCATTATTTCTGAAATCCATTCGCTTGTCCATTTGTCTCTAAAAGTCCTCTACCCTTGGCCTCCTTCATCTCTCTTCTCATACAGATTCCCTTGTCATACTCTACTTTTCTTTCGCAGCACTAATTACAATTACAGTTAGTAACCGCGTTTAACTGTCTATGTCCACAAACTATAACACAGTTCCTTGAAGTCAGGAGCAATCTCTTATTCATCACTCTATTCCCAACACCTATCACAGTTCTTCGCACACAGTAGGAGCTCAGTTAGAATTTGTTGAATGAAAAATAATGGCAGAGTCCTTAGTCTCTGCCAGAAAACATGCTACAGGCTTTATCCTAAAATCTTTCTCACTTAACGCTTACCACTACCACCACCACGAGGCAAGTATTCTTATTTTCATCCTATAGACAAGGAAACTGAAACTCAGAGAGATTCCACACCTGGCCTTCTAATTCCGCACCTATGTTTTTGCTCAACCCTGGAAAATAGCAGCAAATATTGAGGTGCTCCTGGGTTTAGATATCTTCCCACAAAGCAAAAGTAACTAAAGTTTCCATTTGCTCTCATTGATTGTTCATGAACTGAGTACTTCTTAGTCACTTGCTGTCATCTGAGTGCTGTGTTGAGCATTTCCACACACCCTCTCTGGGGCAGAGACAGCTCTTTAATTGCAATACCCAGTCTTCTCTTTTCCCACAGTAAGAGAGTTTGGCACCAAAAAACGTATAGCCCAACTCTCCATTCGGCTAGGTGTAGCCACGTAGTTGAGTTCTAATCAATAATTTGTAATCATTACACCTAAGAATCTTCTGTTTCTTCTATCCTTTTCCCACTGATTCGCCGTCTATTTTCTCAACCTTCCATTTGTGAAAGAAAGAACCCTTTCTACAAACTCTCTGACCAAGGTTCAGTCTATCTGCTTCCAAAGTCTATCTACATGTAGCTGATGCAAGTGGAGTTCTCTTTCCGACACTGACTGCATCACTGACTGACAGCTCTAATATTAACGCCACTTTTTCTTATGCTGTTCACAGGTTTAGATGTTAAGTAGGCAGGATTTTAGTGAGATAGGAGCTGTTAGTATGACTTGAAAGCAAGATTTTGTTTTTTTCTCCCAGGATGGTCTTAGACAAAATGTGTGTATAGCCAGCTTCATGCATAGGGAACCTTTTCACATAGTTTGTGAATTTTAAAATGAATCCTTAAAGGTAGTGTCTGCAAACTCTAGACACCGGGATCAGCCCATCTCTAATATTTTGTGGGGCATGGGGCAAAAGAACAAATGGAGGCCTATGTATCAAAGGCCTAACATTTAAAATTGATAAATAAAGCTAGCAAGCATTTAAATAAAACATGTCTGTCTGCTTTCCTTGATAAATACAACTTTGTAGTGACCCGGAAGTGTCAGAATTCAGACTTCTCAGAATTTTTGGAGTTCTATCCAAAACATGGCACCATGGAGATTGCCATATCTTGATTCCCATTGTCCTTCCTCATTCTCCTCCCACCCTCCTCTGTCCTGCACCACTGGGGCTTCCTGTGAAGGCTGTGAATGGCCCAGGCCACATGGCCAAGCTTCATGTCCTTGCCTACGCCCCCACCAACAGTTGTCCCTTGGCCATGCCTTGGGAGGTTGGGCTAGATTACTGGACCTACACAGGCCCTGGACTTGGGCCTGGGTCCCTTTGGGCAGGAAATTCTAGGATGCATGGACCTCAGAGTAC
>NW_011914431.1:0-3316 GCF_000151845.1 Pteropus vampyrus | reverse complement strand
AAGAATTAAGAAAACCGTTAATTTTGAAAAAATTTATCTGCAGCCATATATTCATTGCAAATATTTAAGATCTGGAAACAAACCTGAGTGTTCCTTCATGGATGAATGAAAAAGGCAGTAGACAGCTTTTTCACACACATCACACACATACACACACAACACACCACCCTCACTCACTCACTCACTCACTACCCAGCCATAGAAAACGGAAGAAAAAAAGGTAAAATCTCACCATTTGTGACACGTGGATGGACCTCGAGAGAATTATGCTTAGTAAAAATGGAAAGAGACAAATACCATATGATTTCACTCATATGTAGAATATAAAAACGATCACAAAACAAATGAACGAACAAGATAAAACTAACTCACAGAGGTTACCAGTGGGGAATGGGAGTGGAAGGGGGGTAATATGGGTCGAGGGTCTCGTTGCAGAGACTTTGGGTGGTGAGTCCGATGCAGTGCAGACAGATGTTGCTTTATGTTACACACATAAAACTCATACGATGTTATAAACCAACGTTACCTCCATAAGAAATGAATTTTACAAAGAAGGAAAGGATTACAAGTGAAGCTAATGGGCAATCAAGGGTAGGTGCTAGCATTGTTTTTCGGATGTTGTTTCCTGTTACTAAAAGCCCATCAAGTGATTCTTATGTGCAATCAAGCCTGAAGTACACAACAGTTGGGGAGAGGAACAAACCAATCAATTCTAACTCCTAGCTGGGAAAATCAAGACCGAAATTAACGGCATTGGTCTGTAACTTTAGTTCTTTTTCCTTGTTTGCTCATTGTCAAGTTCCTATGTATTCAGTCGATTTTCGTTTTAAATTTCCTGGTGTGGGGATTTTTTAAGCATTGTTGACGTGGAAGCAACATACAGAAAATAATGAAATGAGCACGGGACTCAGAGTTTGAAAACACAGGCTGGTGTCTGATCAATTCCCTTTTCAGATTCTGCCTCTGAAAAAGAGAGACAAAGCCACTGACCCGTTTTGGGAGACTGAGAACGAGCTGACGTTTGTGGAAGAAGCACCTCACAGGGTACCTGACAAAACCCGCACTCATGAGCTGCTAGTTAATTCTGAATCTAGAAGTAAGGAATATCTCATTACATGACAAGTAGAATAAAGGCCTGATCACAGTGAGCGCGCTCGAAACTAGTACCCTGCCACATCTGCCACCGCTGGTGATCCCTTCGCTTCTTTATAATGGCTGGTTTCGGAGGGCAGAGCTTATGTGTTATGTACATATAACGTAAAGGCAACCGGCCCGCTCTGGGACACAATGTACGTTTAGTAATAACATCATATTAATAATAATAGGGGAAGAGAAAGGGGAGTTTCAGCAATGCCATTATGCCTGTGAATAAGATGTTGATCATCACTTGCTATTTTCTGTTCGAATCTATTATTCAGCCAGTAGTGAGCAGATTTAAAACCCACTGGGGCTCTTGAATTCAGCCTGGCTAAGTGGTTAAATCCAATGAAAATATCCTAGTTAGATGAGTTTTCAGCCAAGGGAGTTGCATATATATATATATATAAGGATGTTTTAACAGGTCAGTTTGTAAAGTATCCATCTTTTAAAAAGATAATTTGAATGATGATAACAATCATGCACGTACGGCATTTTCTAGTTTATGATAGTTCCAAATCTATTATTTTACTTGATTCTTGAAAAAAATTCTGTGAATTAAGGAAGTAAGGGATTCCTATCTCTATTTTACATATAGGAAAGTGAGAATTTAAAACGTCACCGTCCGAAGTTACAGAGTTAGTAAATGGCAGGGTTGAAACTCACCTCCTCTGATCCTCAAGAAAATCCGTTCTATGAAGCTCGGGGCCTTCTGACGCCCCATGTAATGCTGTGACTTTATCATGGGAAGCAGATGGAATTAACAGACTGTGAAGTATTGTCTATTGTTCCTCAGTAGGAAAACTCACATTTTGACTCCTATGTGCGCCTCTTACCAAAATCCATTTGATGACATGGTGCAACAGGGATGAAAACTTGAAGTGTTTCCAAGTTTCCTATTCAATGTTATCTCTGTGTGGAAATAATTCTGGCTTCCTTTCCATGTTTCAATTAGGGAACACAAAGAATCTGGCCTCTCGGTGTCCCAAAGGAAGTTTGAGAGCCGTGAATGGGTGTCACCACAGGGTCCGCAGGTAATGCGCCCAGTACTGGCAACACCTGGCTTGGAATGTAAGTCCATTATGCTGGGTTCGGACTTAGTGGCTTGACTTTTTCATCCCGTCACCTTCAAATGGATCACCGTCCGTTGGGGCTTGCCTAAACAGTGGAGTCGATCCTGATTTTGTCATTTTCTAAGGCACTGTTTCTCAACCAGGGGATATTGGACATCCTGAGGGGCATCTGGCAATACATGGAGACATTTCTGGTTGTCACAACTTGAGGGGAAGGTGCCAGTGGCATCTAGTGGGTAGAGACTAGGCATGTTGCTACACACCCTCAGGCAAGACAGGCCCTACAGCACAGAATCATCGGAATCAATAGTTGAGGCACCTTATTCAAAAGTACTAGAATTGACTCAGAAAAATGTGTATGGGTGAACAAGCAGAACTTTGATTTGATCCTGGTACCAGAGGACAAGTGTGCCTCAGTTTTGACCTACTGGAAAATACTGTATTTTCCAGAGGTAAGAAAGTACCTTGGAGGAAGGAGGAGGCAAGGGTTTAAAGTCCTCTGCATTCCGACCTAAAGAAAAAGTGACACCTCCAAATCCCCACGAAGAAGAGAACTGAGGCTTACAAATGAAAGAATATAAAGTTCGAACAAGAAAGACTGTCCGGTGGCTGATTCAAGGTCTGTCTGTCTGTCTTGGCCAATGGCAATGAGCTAGCCGGGCCCATGGCTGCCTCTCTCTCAGCGAGAGGGATCCAACTTTCCAATAGATGAAGTCCCCCTCTGCCCAGCAGGTAAGCCTCATCCTAAACCCAACTTCACGATGAACCAGGGGCTCCAAGCTCCAGGTGCTGGACAGCTGATGTCACAGCATTCTCCAAAGTACCTCCACCTACGCTCAGCCTCCCCGGTGTGAGCCCCGAAAGCTAACTTCGCTAAGTCAGGAGCTCTTCCATGCTTGCCCTATACAAATAGGAGAGGGGAGTGGATTCCTTCTGCTGGATCACAGCCCAGCATGGAGCCAGCTGTGCCCCACCTGGCTCACCTCCAATCCAGTTGCCTAGAGAATGGCACACGTGTGCACCTGCTGATCCCGCAATCAACAATTATTTACGGGGGAAAAATCATATTAAATATGAGCGCTTTTCCATTTGGTCAGCTCCCAGTC
>NW_011914430.1:0-1455 GCF_000151845.1 Pteropus vampyrus | reverse complement strand
ATATTTATGTAGCTAGTACAGTTCTTCTGATTTTCCGTGATCCACCGGATGGACCAGTTATCACGTCCCCTCAGGCTTGCACATACACGCCCCTCGGCTTCAGGGAGAAGCAGACCTCAGTAGAGGACCCTCGACCCAGCCATGGGTTCTGTGATTGAGGCACAGGTCGGGGGAGGCGCCCCGGGAAGGTCACAGAAGAGTAAGCGTTGCGCAGCGCGGTGGGTGCGGGGATCCAAAGAGGACGGCCCCGCTGCCGGGTAAGCGCTCGCCGGCCTCGGTCGCCGCCGCCTCAGAGACGCTCCAGTTTCCGTGAGCGCCCGGCGCTCGGAGCTGGGCGGCCGCTGCAGCCGCCGCCCGCAGCCGGGCGCCGATGGCCGGAGCCGGCGCGCGATCCCCGCCTCCCGCGCCCGGCCAGGCGGGGACCGCCACGCGGGGCTGGCGGGGGTAGGGGCGGGCGAGCGCTGGGGTCCGAGCTCCGGGTTGGCCCCACCGCCGCGTGTCCAGAGCGCCGGGATCGCTCAGCAGCTGCAGTGACTGTGTGTCTGTGTCATGTCTGTGCAGCTGGGGGGGAACCGCGAACCCTGGCCGGGCTCCGAGCGGGGGCGGGGCCAGCGCCCGCCTCGGTGCCCACCCCCACCCCGTGACGGTGCGGCCGACCAATGGCAAGCGCCGCAGCCGCGCGAACCGAGAGGCCGCCCCCGCCTAGGCTCCGCCCACCAGCTAGGCTCCTCCCTTCTGCTTCTTCTGCTTGCTCGCACGCAGGCGGAAGCAACACCCGGATCCGGGATCCCGGCCCGGGTCAGGATGAAAGGGTGCAAGCTGGGAGCTCCCCGCCCTTCTTCCCCCAGCCCGGGCGCTCTCGGCTGCTTTGGGCTTGGCGAGCCTCGCGGAGAGAGGGGGAAGGGAAGCAGGGCGGCTCCGCAGCTGCCGCCGTAGAGACGCTTGCAGGCTCTTAGGGCCGTGCTGTCTGTTCACTCCCCCTTGTACCTATCAGCCGTCGTGGGAAGTAGGAAGTTTCCCCGCCTCCACCTTCTACTTGGGTCGTTACTTCTCTGAAAGATGGGCAGAGTGTGGGCACCCTGAGACTGGAGGAGCCACGTTGAATGGCTTTGACCATATCATTTTTGGACTCTGTGTCCGAGAATCGGTCCAAGGCCCCCTGTTCTTAGGGGGAAACTGCACTTCTTTGCCCCCCACCCATACACACACCCCATGCACGCACAGCACGCCCTCTTCCCGTTCAGATTTCGTTCCTGCTCTTTCCTTCCCGGCATAAGAACCCGATGCGTAGCGTATCGTTGAATGTACTTCCAACCTCCATAAAGACAGTGGGGCGCCGAGAGTCCCTAATGCTCCAGAAGAGTCGGTGAAATTAGCTGGGCAAGGGCGGAGGCCTGCACGAGTCTCGAGAGTAAATCAGAGAGGAGAAAGCAGAGAGAAAGAGGGAGGAAAAGG
>NW_011914429.1:0-1350 GCF_000151845.1 Pteropus vampyrus | reverse complement strand
AAAAAGGAGGGAAGTAAACAAAAAATTGGAATGCAGGGTCAGAAATGTATAATATGAAACACACTCCTAAATCTCTTTTGCTATGCCTTCCCCCTGCACTGTTGTTCTGAAATCAGTCATTAAATGAAATGTAATATTCTAGAGAAAGTTGTCACCCAAGATGTCTACGTAGGTCTTAAATTATGAGTAAAACTAGGAGAGTGCTCTTTATAGAGAGTGAAAAAAAATTATTAGCATTCCTGCTGTACTCAATGCCAAAATATTGATTCCTGCCAGGTAGTAAAGTATACTGCAAAGATAAGGTTTTTAATAAAATTATGACATAAAAGGTTTATGTTGACTTTTCCATCAATACTTTTGAGATATCACTGCAAATCTTTGCCGTTCTCCTGCTTATAATGATGAAGAAATGAACTTTGATTATTGGAGCTGACTCTCCTATCATAATCAAAAATACACGTATTTTAAAATCTAAGTACTGCTATGTTGGGTTCTGAATATAAGATCTTCTGAAATTAACAATGTTAAATTGACCTCACACTACATCAAACTAAAAAGCTTTTGCACAGATAAAGAAACCGTCAACAAGGCAAAGAGACAACCATCTGAATGGGAAAATATGTTTGCAAGCAACGCCTTCAATAAAGACCTAATATCCAAAATATACAAAGAACTCATCTGACTCAATAACAACAAAAACAAACAATCCAATTAAAAAATGGGCAGAAGGCGGTGAACACACAATGCAATGTATATATGCCTTACTGTTGAATTCTACACTTGAAACTTACTGGATTTCATTAACCAAATGAAATAACCATAATAAAAACTAGAGGTTTGTTGAAACTAGAAGTAGAAATAGGTATACATCTTGAACATCTTTTTGCAATAATGATAACATAGTCGTAGGGCAGAGAGTGGCATGGAGAGATACCTGATACATCAGAAGTAAGATATATGCAGCAACAGCTTCTTTTGCTTAATTTGCGAATGATTTATATCCCTTTGTGGGGCCCTGGCCATATGAGGACCTGTTAACTCTATTATAGCCATAGATGAAGTCATTATTCTATTTCAAAGGAGATGGGGCAAAAGAGTGAATAGACCAGGTTACATCTATTATCGCTATTGGAAGAATAGTTACTTCACTCCTTAGAAGATATCAGACATATATTCCCAACTCAGAAGCAGCGAGTCATTTTCCGATGGAAATTAAAATAATTATGAAGCATTAAAAATCTGTCTGCCACAGAATTCAAATTTTTAGTATATGTCACAAGCATAAAGAAGCAATGGACAGCCACATGTAATTTTGATGCACACTTTACAAAATTGGAAGCATTCCATTGG
>NW_011914428.1:0-1626 GCF_000151845.1 Pteropus vampyrus | reverse complement strand
CAACTGCCAGAAATTAAATTTAAATCAAGTGGTGCATACCTAAGTCGTAAAATGGTAAGTTCTATTTACTCAGTCGTATTAGCGATGGCCATTTTAGGGCAATGCTTTAATTGTCCTAAATGGGAGACTTGAGTTCAGCATCTATCTATCGTGCCTGAGCTTGGGGGCTTGGAATTCTAATCATGTAAAGTTTATCTTTTACCAAAGCAGTAGGAATTTGGTTCCTATTCCACCATCAGACTCATTTTACCCTCCTGGCTCTAACACTTCTAGGGCAGGAGAAAAGACAAAACAAGAATACAAACATAGGTGATGAATGTGTTTAAATACTAACCCAAGCCCACCCCCTCCTTGCAAATAATTTGACCATCACTGGACAGAGAGCTCCAATACCGTGAAGACTTTATGTTCTCAATTACTATGCAAGCTTCTTAACAGATAGGAACTGACACTAATTCGGAGGAGAAAAATTAGGTTATCTTCAGAAGTGAAAGTTTGAGCTAGGTCCCCGGGGAAAGTGGGAAAGGAATCTGGCTTTCTTCTCTTTTCCTTGTAAATCAGAATCTTGGAACTTCGGTCGATAATCTCAGCTATCCATGTGATACACCAAGTACTCACACTCCAAGTGCTACACTAGACATGTTGACAGGGATTTATTAATCTTTAAATGAAATCAAATCACACAGAAAATTAGGGCTGCTTCTGTGAGAAAAGCATAACTGTGCGGAGGCTCCAAATTTAAATGCAGGGTTGGCCCTGTCTTCCTGGTGCCAGTAACACAGAATTCTTAGTGCACAAACAGAAGTTGTCGAAAGTAAGTAAAGGCAGACTCACGTATTGTCTTCTCATCTTTTGTATCAGGGGTCCTCAACCCCTGGGCCACACAAGGATTAGTAGGAACCAGGCCACCCAGCAGGAGGTGAGCGGCGGGCAAGCGAGTGAAGCTTCATCTGTATTTTCAGCTGCTCCCCAGCGCTAGCATCACCACCTAAGCTTCACCTAAGATTACCAGGCATTAGACTCTCATAAGAGCACTGGCCCCTGGTGCCAAAAAAGTTGGAGACCACTGCCTTTATAATCAAAGAAATATGAGTTTGTGCCCCTGAAAAGTTATTCATCTCTTTTCCAATCATAGCTGGAGTTCTAGTGGAATTAGAATAGCAATTATTACTTAAATAGCTGTAATAATTGTAGACTAGGATGGAAAACTTATAAATGACCTACTTACTTTTAAAAGCAATTTGCAGAATAAAACAGTGCACTCATTGTTTCTTTTATGATAATCATTTAAAAATTAAAGAAAAGCTGGAGATTTTAAGACAAACTCTTGGACCTGTCTGATCTTTCTTTTAAATTAGCCTTTCAGGTGAACTCAGAATGTAATGCACAGTGGCACCTTGCAATGGATATGGCCTTTTGGAAAGATATTATGGTTGGCATTTCCAAAGACAAACTATCTGGTAACTGGAGAAACCACATCCCATTGCCTGGAACAGAACATCATTTAGAGGAAGCCATAAACATCTAAAAAAAAAAAAAAGAAAGAAAGAAAAGAAAGAAAGAAAGAAAGAAAAGAAAGAAAAGAAAGAAAGAAAGAAAGAAAGAAAGAAAGAAAGAAAGAAAGAA